>NC_036461.1:27551908-27707592 GCF_002775205.1 Xiphophorus maculatus
TGCAAAATGGCGTTTTTCTGTGACGTCACAAGCCATATGAATGTGATGAATCTGCAGCTGCAGGGACGGGGACGTATCATCTCTGATATGTACAGTACAGTCAAGGCCTGAAAAAAAGCTGAGTCTGTGGGAGACGCAGATGAGGAAAAAAACTTAAGCCACTTTTCCACTGCCAGACCATGAAAAAGAAGCTCTTTACCGCTGTGTTCCTGAGTGCAGTTTGCTGATAAAGTCAACATACTTGCTGCCGACTTGCTGACTTTGAAGTCCAAAAAAGCAAGTTTGAACTGTTCAGCAATCCTTTTGCAGTTGGGGTAGAAAGCGCACCACCAAATATACAAATGGAGTTGATTGAGCTCCAGCACAATGACACACTGAAGGAAAAACATGAGAGTGGGTGCTGCTGAGTTCGCACGTTTCATCACCGACCCAGTTGCGCATCCAAGCTGTTCGGACGCTCTCTATATTTGGCAGCACATACCTGTGTGAACAACTTTTCTCTTTAATGAAGCTAATCTAAACATCACATCATTATCTTACTGATAATCACTTTCACTCAATCCTGAGCATTTCCTCAGCTCAGAGCCTAACCCCGAACATTGATGAACTTGTGCAAAAGATGAGACACACCAAGTATCAGGCTCAGTCTCAGACAAGTGAGCATCATAGAGCAGCAACGTATTTTTACATTTGTTTGTACAAGACGTGATTTTTCTTCTATTGTTTTGTCTGTGTGCCATAGATTTTTGTATTTTATTTTATTATATTTTATTTATTCATATTTATTTTTCAGTTGAATGGACTCAGGGAAAATTGCAGATAAGAGCCATGAGAAAGAATACAACTGATTTGATTTATTATTTTTTTTTATTTTACTATTTGAAAGCAGTGATCGGTAGGATCATAGAGCAGCACAATAATGCATTTTTAGTTTATAATGCATGCACTTTTACAGGTCCTTCTCAAAATATCAGCATATTGTGATCAAGTGCATTATTTTCCATAATGTAATGATAAAAATTGAACATTCATATATTTTAGATTCATTGTACACTAACTGAAATATTTCAGGTCTTTTATTGTCTTAATACGGATGATTTTGGCATACAGCTCATGAAAACCCAAAATTCCTATCTCACAAAATTAGCATATCATGAAAAGGGTCTCTAAACGTTTATGAACCTAATCATCTGAAACAACGAATTAACTCTAAACACCTGCAAAAGATTCCTGAGGCCTTTAAAACTCCCAGCCTGGTTCATCACTCAAAACCCCAATCATGGGTAAGACTGCCAACCTGACTGCTGTCCAGAAGGCCATCATTGACACCCTCAAGCAAGAGGGTAATGACACAGAAAGATATTTCTGAACAAATAGGCTGTTCCCAGAGTGCTGTATCAAGGCACCTCAGTGGCACCTCAGTGGGAAGTCTGTGGGAAGAAAAAAGTGTGGCAGAAAACGCTGCACAACATCATTATCATTACATTATGGAAAATAATGAACTTTATCACAATATCCTAATATTTTGAGAAGGACCTGTATTTATGTATTTATCTTGATATTAAGAAAAATATTTTGTTTTTAAAAACTATTTAATTTTTTGCTGTTTGCCTGTTGAAAATGTTTTCCCTTGAGGTTACTGACAGAGCCATAACAAAATATTGATTTATTTTTTTAACGTACAGAACATGCGATTTTTCTCTGAAGGAAGTTCGTTTTTGTCTGGTTGCCTGTTGAAAAATGGTTTCACTTGAAATTACTGAGAGATCCATAAGAAAATATGGCTTTATTCATTTAATTATTAAATAATATACACTGTGTTAGGTCTTGGTTCAATAGGCTATGTGCAATCATTTCAATGTGTTTTAATAAACATTGAAATACTTTGGGCCATCAGCTTGTAGCAAATTTGGTTTTTTGGCCCTCGGTGTATTTGACTTTGACGTCCCTGGGTTACACCAACAACATTAGCGCTCTGAGGACAACCAACCTGGGGCATAAAAATAATATAGCTTACCTTACATATGGATGCTTGTCTTTCTAAGTAACTGTCCAATAAAATATCTGAAAATACAATTTAAACGATGCAATCGTTACCTGTTAGAAAGTGGCGATGCAAACTCTGGCATTGTTAGTTTTCACACCGCCTGTTTTTACCTGTAGATTGTTGATCCACTTTTCTCCTCTTTTTTCGGTAAGTTTGTTAAAATTAACTCCCTTGTGACCAACTACCTTTGAAACACGAGAATAATGTTTATCTTTCTCTCTATTAAAACGGTTGGAACAACCATATGACTCAGACTTTAGACATTTTGATGCTGAATCAAAAGAAATAAATGGGATGCATTTACTTCTTGCTCTCCATCTGCATTGGGTGACGTCTTCTGAAACCCAGCAATTGAGTTACACTACTGTTACTTGCCTTACTTGTTTGTGTTTACTTTGACTAAATAAAGTTTCTTTTTAAATTGCTGATTGCCCCTAAGCTAACCATAATGTCTGTCACATACAAGAAGCAATTATCTTTGCAGTAAACCACTGTCCGAGTGTCGAATACCCAACTTAAAACTAACTTAACTGGGGACTGATAAATATTAAAATCATCATAGCTTTATAGTCATAGATTAATCAAAAAACAAATACTGAAATGGAAGTGGTTCTTCAAGTAACAGCCTATGGGCTCTTCTTCGCCTGCCAGTTTCTGCTCCTCGGGGAGGGATGGGGGAGTTACACAGAAAAACACAAGTATAGCAGATTTTAGTCCTCACTGATACCTTTACCTTTCACTGTTCCTCCCGTCGAAGAATACGAAGTCTCCGGCCTGAATGCACCGGGCACAAGTAAGCCTGCGGCGGGAGGTGGTGCACAGGGGACAGCGTTCCACCGCCACGTACAGACCCTCAGCTTCGTCAACCGACTCCACCATCACACTACCCGGGGAAGAGACAACAGAGTGGAGCTGCTGACGAAGAAAAGGCAGCTTTGTCTCCGCAGCTGAGAGTGAGGAAGAAGTCGGGCCGACCAGTGGGAGATCTATTGGGGACGCCATAGACATGTAAGCTAGGCTAAACTATAGTAAGCTGCTAAACTATCACAGCTACAGAATTCGTAGCTCGCCGTGGGTCACTCCCTTGTTCCTTTTACATTCTACCTCTCTACGATTATCTAGGTAACTTTTTCAAAAGACCTCGGGAACTCTGAAATGAACGTGGGGCCACAGAGCGAGTTTGGGGTTTTGTTTGTTTCTAAAGCATTTCCTGCTTCTTCTTCTTTAGTTTTTTTTTATTGGCGGATGGCAACCAACTTTACCGCCACCTACCAGACTGGAGTGTGGTCATCAATGATCTCAGAGGGAATTTAATAATACACACCTCAATGGTATGCACGAATGTGCAAATTCACATCCATACACACTCATATATATATATATATATATGTATGTGTGTATATGCAAATGAATACGCATACATACTGTACATATATACTATAAATACAATTAAATAACCCAGTGTTTTTTAAAGATCTAATTAATTGATTTCTAACAGAATTTGATTTATTTCCTAAAAGATTTATCATAGAAAATCCTATTTTCTCTCTATTTAGTATCGACTTTAAATGCTGATGTTCCTCTGAATACTTGTTACATTCTAATAAGACATGTTCCACTGTTTCCATCTGATTACAATAATTACAAGTCCCAGTTTCATGTTTCCCTATTCTGAAAAGAGAACTATTAAGTGCAGTATGACCAATTCTACATCAAGATATGACTACCTTTTCTTTCCACCTTCCATTCATGCAACCATTACCTCCCACAGTCTTTTGAAATTTATATAAATCTCTACCCGTGTCATGATTAGCCCATTGTTCCTGTCAAACCTTAAGGATTTTATTTTGAATAATAGATTTTCCCTCACTTTTGCTGAAAGAAATATTTAAGTTAATAATATCTGCTTTCGGGGCCTGTTTAGCTAATATATCTACTTCTTCATTTCCTTCTATACCTACATGAGCAGGAATCCAGACAAATCGAACAAAACATTTCTTATTATGTAGCTGAACTAATAGGTGACATACCTAATTGTTGTGGCCGTTTATGCTAAATTTTTGTAGTTTGTACTTTTTACCAATTTAGTTTTGTTCTTTGGGTAGTTGGAATATATTTAAGTTAATTTAGAATCAAAATTTGTAATTCATTTTTATATTTGGAAGTGTTTAGATTACGTTGTTAATTGTTAGACCCTCCCATTTGGAGTGACATTATTTGCAGATGACGGTTTTATTTGGAAAAGGGGGAAAAAACGTAAAATTTGTAAATAAGAAAATACAAGAGGCAATAAAAAGTGTAGAAGATTGGGCTTTAGAATGGGGATTTAGAATTTCAATATCTAAATCTAAATTCGTTACATTTACTAATAGGAAAATAAATATTAATGTAAATCTTAAATTATATGAGAATGTTATAGAAAGGATAGATCAGATAAAATATTTAGGAATTTGGTTTGATAAAAAACTTACATGGAAAATACATATTAAAAAAAATTATTGAGAAAAGTAAAAAAAAACAACTAAATATAATGAGATGTTTAAGAGGTAAAGATTGGGGAGCTGGTAGGAAAGCTTTAAAAATAATATACATCTGACTAATTAGATCAGTATTTGATTATGGATGTATTGTATATAATTCAGCTTCTAATAGTTTACTAAAAGAAATAGATAGAATACAATATCAGGCATTAAGAATTTGTTGCGGAGCAATGAAAACAACCCCAGTATCAGCTTTACAAGCTGAAATGGATGAGATGCCACTGGAGCTCAGGAGAAAACAACTAGCCATAAATTATTGGGCAAATATTGTCAAGAAAATCCGAGCTCATCCCACTTCCCCATGCTGGAGATTTTAGTTTAACAGTAATAATAAATAAAGTTATCTTTAAAATGAATCACTCAAGTGACATCAAGGCCCAACAGTAGACTTAAGTGTCAATAAAGTTAGTTTAACAGTAATAATAAATAAAGTTATCTTTAAAATGAATCACTCAAGTGATATCTAGGCCCAACAGTAGACTTAAGTGTCAATAAAATAAATCTGGTTGTGTGTGTTGTTTTTGTCTCATGCAAACTTTGCTTTAATTCTACTTTTCTCTATTTAATCATAAGAAATCATAGTCAGTCAGAGAGAGTCATTAAACAGGAAAAGCAGGTTTCCTGGAAAAAGAGGAAGTAAGTTTCCAGCCTGCAGATTTATAAAAAATAGCCGAGACTATTTCTTATTTTAAATCATGAAAGTTTTAAAGAATGAAATCTAAAACATTTTGAGTAATTTGATAAGATTCAAAGTAAAATACTTATATTAATATTGGTTTACTTGTAATAATATTTACACGAACATTTGTGGGAACACTTACAAGAAAAACAAGTAACTGTAACTTTAGTATTAAATAATTAGAATCATGGATTATTCTTGGTTTCTTTTCAGAAAAACATCTGTAATAACTCACATTAAGATTATAATAAGTATAATTAATAAGTTATGGTTATAAAATCATAAATGAATGATAAATCAGAGAAGCTGAAGAAAATAAATGTGATATAAGTTATGGTTATAAAATTATAAATGAATGCTAAATCAGAGAAGCTAAAGAAAATAAATGTGATATAAATGTGATTTTGACATTGAACTTGAAATGGTGTAAAAGGTGTAACTGCAATTAAACATCACTGATATGTTGGAGGTAGAGAGTAGGTGAAAGGTGAAAGGCAAGGAACTAACAGGAGAGCAGAGATGATCAACGCCTTATTTAGAGAGTAGGTGAAAGGTTGTGCAGGCAATGGACAGGAGGTTGAGCAACTCTGAGACATTAGCACAGACATCAGGACATAATGTCTGTAAGACAGTGATGGATATGAGATCATCTGTCTAAGCAGACAGCCAATGAAAACGCACCAAAAGGTGGATAAACCCTATAAAAGGTGGGTGCAAAAGAGGAACCGTTCGTTGGATCCTCCGGGCAGCTTCGAGCCAAGATCGAGATGGACAAAGAACTCTGCAGCTGAAGAAGAGCCGGGGCCACGGAGCCGAAGACTGTCCTGCCATGGGGACCAACCCGTCAGCCCTACAACCTGTGGCTTCAAATCGCACTTCTCTCATCGGCTGGGTTCAGACCCCAAAGACAAAGATGAAGACAAAGGCAAAGACAAAGACAAAGAAGAAGAACTGGTGCCTTTTTTCCTGCCAGCACCAAGTCCTGTGTGACCTCACCATCCACGCGGAGAGGAGGCTCATCAGACCTGCGGAGATCCTGGCCTTCATCGATCGGCGTCTTCCTCCTGCTGCAGCACCTTCTTCGTCGTCGTGCCAGGTCTGGGGTTCGAGGCGCCAGGCTCTGTCCGTCTCTCTCAAAGGTTCCCTTTTTTAGTTCTCAGTATCAGCAGTAGGGAAAGATAGACTAGATGATTGATTTTACTTATTTGATTATTTCTGCTACTGAATTAAGCTGTACTGACCCTTGCAAAACTGCCTTACTAATAAAATATTTAGCATAAAGAAAGTCTAAAAGATGTTGTGGACATTCAGTTAATGAGTCACCTTAAAGTTCTTTGATGGTTGTAAAATAGCTGTGATGTTTGATTCTGGAGAGGAAAAAGTTTAAAATGTTTTATAGGTTGCTGGTAGCCCATATTTAAAACGTCATCCTTGGGACTCGCCCGAGTCACTAAAACCTACCTGGTTCAATAACAAATGCAAGTTGTAAAATAGAGAACGAGCGACCGTTAACAGGTGTGCTCTGTGAAACTAGTTGGCTGTAGGCTGCTCAGTCTGGCTAATTCACAGGGGGAAGAAGGGTGGGACACCTGGATGTAGGCCGTCAGAAAACCAGGCGAATCGTTTCTCGAAACCAGCTTAAACAGAGTTTACTTCAGTTCTGGACAGGGTAAATCCCAGCAGATTTAGGAAACTCAATTAACCCGTTAGAAGGAGAGCTGGTAGCACATCTCCCCTCTCAGAAGAGGAAGTAGAGAGTGAGAGAGTAGAGACAGAAAGGAGGGGGGGGGTGTTGCGCAACAACAAGTTGCAGCAGGAGGAAGATGTTGATCGATGAAGGCCAGGATCTCCGCAGGTCTGATGATGAAGAAGGTGTTGCAGCAGGAGGAAGATGTTGATCGATGAAGGCAGGGATCTCCGCAGGTCTGATGAGCCTCCTCTCCGCGTGGATGGTGAGGTCACACAGGACTTGGTGCTGGCAGGAAAAAAGGCACCAGTTCTTCTTCTTTGTCTTTGTCTTTGCCTTTGTCTTCATCTTTGTCTTTGGGGTCTGAACCCAGCCGATGAGAGAAGTGCGATTTGAAGCCACAGGTTGTAGGGCTGACGGGTTGGTCCCCATGGCAGGACAGTCTTCGGCTCCGTGGCCCCGGCTCTTCTTCAGCTGCAGAGTTCTTTGTCCATCTCGATCTTGGCTCGAAGCTGCCCGGAGGATCCAACGAACGGTTCCTCTTTTGCACCCACCTTTTATAGGGTTTATCCACCTTTTGGTGCGTTTTCATTGGCTGTCTGCTTAGACAGATGATCTCATATCCATCACTGTCTTACAGACATTATGTCCTGATGTCTGTGCTAATGTCTCAGAGTTGCTCAACCTCCTGTCCATTGCCTGCACAACCTTTCACCTACTCTCTAAATAAGGCGTTGATCATCTCTGCTCTCCTGTTAGTTCCTTGCCTTTCACCTTTCACCTACTCTCTACCTCCAACATATCAGTGATGTTTAATTGCAGTTACACCTTTTACACCATTTCAAGTTCAATGTCAAAATCACATTTATATCACATTTATTTTCTTTAGCTTCTCTGATTTAGCATTCATTTATAATTTTATAACCATAACTTATATCACATTTATTTTCTTCAGCTTCTCTGATTTATCATTCATTTATGATTTTATAACCATAACTTATTAATTATACTTATTATAATCTTAATGTGAGTTATTACAGATGTTTTTCTGAAAAGAAACCAAGAATAATCCATGATTCTAATTATTTAATACTAAAGTTACAGTTACTTGTTTTTCTTGTAAGTGTTCCCACAAATGTTCGTGTAAATATTATTACAAGTAAACCAATATTAATATAAGTATTTTACTTTGAATCTTATCAAATTACTCAAAATGTTTTAGATTTCATTCTTTAAAACTTTCATGATTTAAAATAAGAAATAGTCTCAGCTATTTTTTATAAATCTGCAGGCTGGAAACTTACTTCCTCTTTTTCCAGGAAACCTGCTTTTCCTGTTTAATGACTCTCTCTGACTGACTATGATTTCTTATGATTAAATAGAGAAAAGTAGAATTAAAGCAAAGTTTGCATGAGACAAAAACAACACACACAACCAGATTTATTTTATTGACACTTAAGTCTACTGTTGGGCCTAGATATCACTTGAGTGATTCATTTTAAAGATAACTTTATTTATTATTACTGTTAAACTAACTTTATTGACACTTAAGTCTACTGTTGGGCCTTGATGTCACTTGAGTGATTCATTTTAAAGATAACTTTATTTATTATTACTGTTAAACTAAAATCTCCAGCATGGGGAAGTGGGATGAGCTCGGATTTTCTTGACACCCCCTCCACGAGGTCAGACCTTTCACATGCTGGGAGTCCATCACCCTCCTGCAGTTCGCCGTCCTCATCCCCTGGAAAGAGAAGAGGTTCGTCTGGGATGTGAAGATGCAGATTCTTCATCCTCAGTTGTCACAGAGGGCTCAGTGTAGTCATCAAAACTCCACTTCTCTTGACAATATTAAAGGACATAAGGAAAGTTTTCCTCCAAATGTTATATTACAACCATGTCAAGAAAAAGTAAAAAAAAAAAAAAGAAGATAAATAGTTTTGGATGGATTATTGATAATGAAATAAATGAGGTAGGAATAAATAATTATTTAATTAGTCCTGTGGTGAGTATTCCTGATACTCCACCTTGGTTAAGTGGAAAAGCTGAAGTTGATTTAAGTTTATTGGAAAAAGGCAGACAAATAGAAAAGAAAGAGGTGGAAAGGTATATAAAGAAAGAATATGCAGAGTATATACAAGTATATACAGATGCTTCTAAAATGTCTAATGATAAAATAGGAATAGCATTTATAATTCCAGACTTAAATATTATGAAAAATAAAAGAGTAACAGACAGGTTGACAGTATACACAGGTGAATTAATGGCTATATTAATAGCTCTAGAATGGAGTGAGGAAACGAGGAAGAAGGAGATATTGATTTATTCAGACTCAAGTAGTGCATTAATAAGTATTTTAGAGCAAAATTCAGAAACAAGACAAGATATCATATTGGATATTAATCAATCAACTTTTAGAATTAAAAAATATGGGTCCAGGGTTAAATTAGTTTGGATTCCTGCCCATATTGGAATAGTAGGAAATGAGTTGGCGGATAAATTTGCTAAAAATGCAGCAAAAAAGGATAATGTTGATCTTAATATCAAAATAAGTAAAAATGAGGTCAAACGTATAAGTAAAAAGTATATTAAGAAGAAATGGCAGGAACAATGGGATAGAGAAGACAAAGCAAGATTTTTTTATAGCATTCATAAAAAAGTTGGGGAATGTAGGAAAGGTAATAGGAATAAAAGAGAAGAGGATGTTATATCCAGATTAAGGTTTGGGCATACGGGGTTAAATAGTACTCTAAAAATGATTAACAAACATAGTACAGGTATGTGTAGATATTGTGGAGAGACAGGAACAATACAGCATATTTTTCTAGTATGTAATAAATATAATCAGGAAAGAGAGGTGTTAATCAGAGAGTTAAATAGAAACAAAAATAAATTAGATATTAGAAGCTTGTTGCAAAGATCGTCTGAGGATGTAGTGTTCAGCTGTATTTTTAGTTTTCTTAGGAGGACAGGCATTATGGGAAGATTATAGTGGGTTTACATCTGGTTCATACTCCAGTCTGGAAGGTGGCGGTAATGCACCTACAAGTTGTTTGCCAACACCATAAAACAAAAAGAAGAAGATTTTTTTGATTTTTAATAAAACATTTATTATACAATAATTTAACAATACATTACATAATCAGGTCAAGGATACTAAAAACACAATGAATAGTTACAATAACAGCTTGTTATATTTTAGTCCTCCTTGATTAGAAATGGTGCACAACACATTGTTAAAACCCCACAGTTCTAAAAAACCCTTCAAATTCCCGGTGGCTCTGTGGAAACAAAACTCCAATCTCAACCTGGCCTTGATGTTAACCTTCCACAGAGCCACCACGTCGAGTTGAGGTCCAGCCTGCATTTTGTCCCGTCGAGTCAAGTAAATAGCCATCTTGGCTTCAGCTATTAAAAAATTTAAAAGCCGGGATTTAAAACTAGTGGATTGACTGTAATGTACACCATTGATAAAAACGGAATTGGTAAAAACCACGCTAAAAAGGCTAAAAATGCTCGTTAAAAAATTTAAAAAGCCAGTTAACTGTACACAATCCATAAAAACATGAAAAACACTCTCAGACAAACTACAAAATGGACACTCGTTTAAAACCCCAGGACTGATGACCGATAAAAACGAGTTGGTGGCGATGGCACCGTGAAGAATCCGCCACTGTAAATCACCAGTCCGTTTTTTTATCGGAGGTTTGTACAGAGTCCTCCACTGAGGTTTCTGACTTTTGAGTCTGTCGCTCCACACACTGATATTTCTTTTGTGGAGAGTTCTTTTGTTCAGGATTTTTCCACAATATTTGTACAGTACTTTTGGCCCTGTTTTGCATAAGTCCAGTCCTTCGTCCGGACTTTGTAGTAGGGGACCACCGTCCTCTCCGAAATCCGGAATTATAAACACGTCTGGGAATGGGTCAGTCGGATCGGGCAGGCACTCTGTTTTTGGCGTGCAGCTGCAGGAGCCGCCTCTCCCCAGCCATCATCTGTACCTTCACCCGGTCCAGGAAGTGCTGTGTTAACCTGGCGGACCGGATCCCCAGCAGTGAGCCGACTCCCTGGATGTCCCCAAAATCCGATCCAGCCACTTGCACCAACCGTCCCAGGGTCACCGTTCCGGACCTGACCAGCGCCTCAGCAAGTCCTGGTGTGGCACCGTCACGGACATCTAGTCTCGCTCCATACACTAGTGGTTCTTCTAAAAGCCAGTGCAGAGAAATTTGCGTCCTTGATCTGTGCTGTTTAAAAAGAACACATGATTTAAAAACACTTTGATAAAACTGAGGCAACCCTTTTAACTTTAAAAGACTAAAATCGGTTAAAAACAGAGCAGCATCCAGCCCCAGACAATTAACACGTCTGAGAATGCAGCTGGCCACATCTTTCCATACAGGGGAACCTGTCAGGTACTTCTGGAGGAACTGGATATGAAAAGTAGCTGTTCTACTGGCCAGGTGGACAAGGCCCTGGCCCCCCTCCTCTCTCGATAAAAACAAAACAGACTGTGGCACCCAGTGTAGACCATTCCAAAAGAAGTTGACCATCTCTGATTGGATCTTTGCAAGTAGGCCAGATGGTGGGTTTAACACAGCAAGTTTGTGCCACAGTTGAGAAGCAACGAGGTTGTTTAAAACCAGCACTCTGCCCCGGTATGACATCTGTGAGTGCAGCCACTTCCATTTTGACACCTTGTTTTGTATTTTTTGTTCAATGTTTTCCCAGTTCTTACACACAGTAGTTTTATTGCCTAAAAATACACCCAAATACTTAAAACCATCTTTCTTCCAGAAAAGACCCTGAGGGAGAACTGGGAGCCCGTCAGACCACTCGCCGACAGCCAGTGCTTCGCTTTTCCCCCAGTTCACCCTTGCAGCGGACAAAGTGGAAAACTTTTCCGTGATCTCAGTTAAAATACTGACATCTCGCTGATCTTTAATAAAAACAACAACATCGTCGGCATAGGCAGATAAAACCACCTTGTTTTTAAAACCAGGTAAAACCAGCCCATAAACACTCGAGCGTATTTTCTGGAGGAGAGGTTCCAGGGAGAGTGCGTAGAGCATCCCCGAGAGCGCACAGCCCTGTCGAACGCCTCTACACACCCTAAAAGGAGCACACAGGCTACTGTTGATCTTCAGCACACTCTCAATGTCACTGTACAGAACCTGGATCTTGGTAATAAGAACCTCGCTGAACCCAAACCCCCTCATGGTTTTCCAGAGGAAGCCGTGTTCAACGCGGTCAAATGCCTTTTCTTGATCTAGTGAAATCAAGCCAGTCTGCAAACCAAATGAACCAGAGACCTCCAAAATGTCCCGAATTAGGTAGATAGACTTATACTTAGACTTAGACTGACTTTATTGTCATTTTGCATGCACAGGGTGTATACAGAACGAAATTCCGTTGCATACGGCTCAGGACAATGTTTTGAGCTTCCAATGTTGTGAGGTTATTCCAGAATAAAATAAAATACAGTATTAAATATGAGTATAAATCTAAATATAAAATATAAAGTGCAGGAATGACAGTAAAATATAAGTTATTTAACTCTGTACATGTGCAAGGTATAAGGTGGAGACCAGTTTTTGAGTGCAGTCCAGTTAAGAGTTCAGCAGTCTGATGGCAAGTGGGAAAAAGCTGTTTCGGAACCTGGTGGACCTGCACCGGATGCTGCGGAACCTCTTTCCAGAGGGCAGCAGGGAGAACAGTCCATGGTGGGGGTGTGAGGGGTCACTGACGATGTTTCGGCCTCGGGACACGCAGCGCTGGGATGAAATGTCCTGAATGGAGGGAAGGGGGGCCCCGATGATCCTCTCTGCTGTCCGCACCACTCTCCTCACTTTCTTCCAGTCGGAGGCGCTGCAGCCTCCACACCACACAGAGAGGCAGCTGGTCAGAATGCTCTCTATGGTGCTTCTGTAGAACGTCTTGAGGATGGGTGGGGGCAGGTGTGCTCTTCTCATCCTCCACAGGAAGTACAAGCGTTTCTGTGCCCTCTTGACCAGAGACGTGGTGTTCACAGTCCAGGTGAGGTTGTTTGTGATGTGCACCCCCAGGAATTTGGTACTGCTGACCACCTCCACAGCCGAGCTGTTGATGAGCAGTGGAGCGTGGCTGGGCCGGTTCTTCCTGAAGTCGACGATCATCTCCTTCGTCTTGTCAACGTTCAGGATCAGGCTGTTGTCTCTGCACCCGTCCACCAGCTGCTCCACCTCCTCTCTGTAGTCCAGGTCGTTGTCGTCTCTGATGAGGCCCACCACCGTTGTGTCGTCAGCGAACTTCACGATGTGGTTGGTGGCGAACCTGGGGACGCAGTCATGTGTCATCAGAGTGAACAGCAGAGGGCTCAGGACGCAGCCCTGAGGGGAGCCTGTGCTGAGGGTGATGACATCGGAGGTGTGTTGTCCGATCCGGACTGACTGAGGTCTGTCGGTGAGGAAGTCTAGCAGCCAGTTGCGCAGGGGGGTGCTGAAGCCCAGGTGTCCCAGTTTTTCTGCCAGATGCTGTGGGATGATTGTGTTGAACGCTGAGCTGAAGTCCAGGAACAACATCCACACATGAGTGTTCTTCTCCTCCAGGTGAGCCAGGCTCAGGTGTAGGGTGGAGGAGATAGCGTCCTCAGTGGAGCGGTTTCGGAGGCAAACTGGAACGGGTCGAATGTGGAGGGTAGATGTTATCTACCATGGACCTGCTGGGGACGCAATAGGTCTGATCCCGGTGGATGATCTGCTCCATAGCTCTTCCTAGCCTCGTGGCCAGGGCTTTGGAGAGGATCTTGTAGTCGGTGCAGAGGAGGGACACAGGGCTTGTTGTCCTGCAGGTTTCCCTTTTTGGGCAGCAAGGTGATAACTGCCCTGCAGCAGGACAAAGGGAGTGAACCAGTAAGCAGGCTCTCATTATAGACGTCGAGCATGTCTTGGGCCAGAAGATCCCAGTAGGCCTTGTAAAACTCCACAGTGAGCCTGTCAATGCCTGGGGACTTCTGGCCCTGCATGCTGAGGAGGGCTGTGTGGAGTTCTTGAAGCCCCAGAGGGCGCTCCAGCTCAGTGTTGGTCTCCTCGGAGACCTGAGGTAGTTCATTGCAGAACTCCTCGAACAGTTCATCGTTCTCCTCATATTCACTCTGGAACAGAGAAACGTAAAACTCCACAGCCCTCCTCCTGATCTGCCCTGGTCCACTCAGTTGCTGCCCTGTGTCCGACAGCAAAGAGTGGATCTGCTTCCTCTGCCCGTGCTTCCTCTCCAAGCTGAAGAAAAAGCCAGAGGGAGCATCCATCTCCGTGATGTTCTGGATCCGGGACCTGACCAATGCGCCTTGGACTTTATTCTCCAGCAGGTTTGCTAAAACTAGCCTTTTAGATTTGAGAGCTTCAATGTCCTCTCGATTTCCTGTGGATTCACTAAGTCGTTCTAATTCCACAATGTTCATATCCAGATCTCTGATAGATCCAGTAATGTCACGGGTGACATTAAGAGTGTGCTGCTGACTCAGCAGTTTTATCTGAACTTTCCCATGGTCCCACCACTGTCTCAGACAAGTAAAATCAGACTTTCTCTGTCTAAAACCAGTCCAAAAATAACCTAAAATCTCCTTAAAACCCTGATCATAAGTTAAAGCTGAGTTAAAATGCCAGTAAGCGCTTCTAGGTAAAATGTTTCTGATAAAAACACTACCTAAAAGAAACGAGTGATCTGTAAAAGCCACCAGTAAAATCTGGCATGTTTTAAACACGTTAAAATGGTGTTTAAAACAATAAATACGATCAAGTTGAGCTAAAGAGATTCAGTTTTCTTTAATGTGGGACCATGTGTGCTGCCTGGAGCCTCCATGCATCCTCCTCCATATGTCCACCAGGCCGTGAGACGAGACCAGCTGCCAGAGAGCATGTTGGGCCGCCGGATACGGCTCTGCATGATTACGATCTAAAAACTCGTTTTCTGTACAATTAAAATCCCCGCCTATAAAAACATAATCCTCAGACCCACAATCACCCAACCTTTCCCCAATTTTTTCAAAAAAACGCTTTTTCTCTGCATTGGTGATGGGAGCATAAATATGAATAAAAACCATGCTAAAATGATCAAACTTTGTTTGATCATTTTAGCTTGGTTTGAGGGTGTGAGTATTGGGACCAGACCTAACTGTTTACATCCATCACTGCCGTTATTTTTATTGACTCATCGTATTAACAACCTTATTCACGTGTGGTTTAAAATAAATATCTTATTTAATGGAAACACTGCAATTGCAAAATTATTATTTTTTCAACATTAGAATAATATAGACTTCTTTCTGATTTTTACTGGCAGGTGACATCTAACATTAAGATGTATTATCGCCATCTACTATGCTGGGGTGTGGACCAGAGTATCTCCCTTTAATCTAAATTCTTATATATAATCCTGTGTCCTTCAAAAATTTTATAACTGCTTTATTTATTTTATGTTTAATTAATATCTTAAGTTTTAATGTCTCTATATCATATTTCCTAATTTCTTGTTTTAGCTTCTCTCTACTTACCATATATTTTTCACAACGAATTATTATATGTTCCACTGTTTCCATATCCATACCACACTCACAACTACCTGTAGGATGTTTACCAATCAAATGTAAAGTTTTATTTAATCCAGTATGTCTGAGCCGCAATCTTGTTCTTTTCAATTTTCTCCTATTATTTCCATATTTCCTACTTTCTTTTGTATATGAAATAAATGACGACCTTTAGTTCCTTCCTCCCACAATTGTTGCCATTCGGATTTTATTTTGCTCTTAAGTGAGTTTATTTCAGATTTACAATACGCTATTTCCAGACTTCTACTTTGTTTTAAAGACACCTTAGCTAAATGATCTGCCATATCATTCCCTTCTATATCTTTATGAGCAGGTATCCACATAAACCTAATCTTTATTTGAGTTTGTGTCATTCTAAATCTAACTTCATAAATTTCATATACCAACTCCATACGACTTTCAGATTTAAAATATTTAAAATAGACATTAGTGAGGAAAATGAATCTGAACATATAAGAATTTTTTCTATTTTATTTTGCTCTACCCACTGTAAGGCCATCAGTAATATTTCCATTGTATACACAGCTAAATGATCAGATAGAATAGAATAGAATTACTTTATTCATCCCAGCAGGGAAATTATTTCGCAGTTACAACAGCATAGAGACAAGACACACACAACCACCACTGAGTAGCAATTGTAGACAAAATAAAAATAAAATATAACATGCTGTCAATATAAAAAGCAGCTTAGAGCAGTCCTTGCAAAGATTCAAAAAATGCAGATATGTATATGTAAATATATGTACAGCAAGTGTGCCACAGTGCAGTTGTGCAAAATTGGACGGATTAGTGCAGAACAATGATTTAGCTTTTATTGTACAGTGAGATGGCATGTGGCAGGAAGGATTTCCTGTATCTGTCCCTACGACAGCAGAGCTGGAGCAGCCTATGTGAGAAGGTGCTCCACTGTCTGTCCACTATGTGGTGGAGAGGGTGCTGTTTATTGTCCATAATAGACAGAACCTTCTTCAGTGTCCTCCTCTCCACCACAGTTTCCAGGGACTCCAGCCTTAGTCCCAGTACAGAGCCGGCTTTCCTGATGATTTTGTCTAGTCTATTAGAGTCGCTGGCTCTGATGCTGCTTCCCCAACACACAGCAGCAAAGAAGATGGCACCGGCAACAACACTGTGATAAAAGGTCTCCAACATCTTGCTGCACACATTGAAGGATCTCAGCTTCCTTAAAAAATAGAGTCTGCTCATCCCCTTCTTGCACACAGCATCAGTGTTAGATGCCCAGTCCAGTCTGTTGCCGATTACAACTCCCAGGTATTTGTAATCCTCCACCTCCTCCACCACTTCCCCTTTGACCTTTAGTGGCCGTGAAGGTATCTTCTTCCTTCTGAAGTCAATCACCATCTCTCTGGTCTTACTAATGTTGAGCCTCAGGTGATTCTGCTCAGACCACTCCACAAAGCTGTCCACCAGTGTCCTGTACTCCCCCTCCCCTCCATCCCCTATACACCCGACAACCGCTGAGTCATCAGAAAACTTCTGTAGGTGACATGACTCAGAGTTGTAGTGGAAATCAGTGGTGTACAAGGTGAAGAGAAAGGGAGAAAGCACAGTTCCCTGTGGAGCTCCTACGTCACTGACCACCACATCAGACAGGACACTGCCCAGACGGACAAACTGTGGCCTGCCTGTCAAGTAGTCAGTCACCCAGGAGATCACTGAGTCGTTGACACCCATCCTTCCCAGCTTCTCACCCAGCAGCAGAAGCTGGATGGTGTTGAAGGCACTGGAGAAATCAAAGAATGTGATTCTCACAGTGTCTCCTCCACCATCCAGGTGCGAAAGTGCTTGTTGCAGCAGGAAGATGACGGCATCGTCAACTCCTAAGTGGGGCTGGTAGGCAAATTGCAGGGGGTCTAGAAACGTCATCACCTGAGGCCTCAGCTGGGCCAGGACCAGTCTCTCCATGACCTTCATCACATGAGATGTGAGAGCAACTGGTCTGTAGTCCTCTGGGTCGGCTGGCCTTGGCTTCTTGGGAACAGGAACCACATGTGATGTCTTCCACCGCAGCGGGACTCTCTCCAGCCTCAAGCTCAGGTTGTACATGTGTGCCAGTACAGGGGCCAGCTGGATGGAGCAGGTCTTCAGGACCGTGGTGTAATGCCATCAGGTCCTGCAGCCTTCCCCTGGTGTAATCGCTCCAACTGTCTCTCAACCTGGCCTGTAGTCACCGTTAACTGGGGGTAGGTGTTGTTGTCTGCAGTGGAGATGGGGCAGGAGAGGGGAGGTGGGGGGCTGAAGGAGAGGTGGTGTGCTGGAGAATGCCGGTAGGTGGGTTGAACAACTTGGGGCAGTGTGGATGTGTGGGGGGATGGTGGTGGTATGGGAGTAGCAGGAGGTGAGCTGAACCTGTTGAAAAACTGGTTGAACTGGTTTGCTCTGTCCCGGCCCCCAGATATCTGTATGTCCTTCCCCTTCATTCCAGCGATGTTCTTCATTCCTTTCCACACATCTCTCACACTGTTCTGCTCGAGTTTGGACTCAAGCTTCCTCCTGTAGTTGTCCTTGCATGTCCTCAGTGTCTCTCTGAGTTCACGCTGGACTCTCCTCTGCTCCTCCTTATCTCCTGACCTGAAAGCCATCTTCTTTTTGTTTAAAAGTGCCTTCAGATCACTGGTAATCCAGGGTTTGTTGTTGGAGAAGCAGCGCACGGTCCGGGCTGGCATGACAGTGTCCTCACAGAATCTGATGTTTTCAGTGATGCAGTCAGACATGTTGTCTATGTCCTCCCCATGAGGCCCACAGAGCACATCCCAGTCTGTCTACCCGAAGCAGTCCTGCAGTGCCTCAGCTGCCTCCTGTGTCCACCTCCTCACCGTCCTGATGCGCACAGGCTGCCTGCTCACTAAGGGGACATACTTGGGAGTCATCCTTACCAAGATGTGGTCCAACCTGCCAAGGGGGGGCAGGGCTGTGGCGCTGTATGCATCTTTGGCATTAGCATACAGGAGATCCAGCATTTTGTTTTCCCTGGTGGGACAGTCAACATACTGCTGGAAGTTGTGTAGCGCTTTGTCCAATGATGCATGATTAAAGTCACCTGTGATGACCATGAAGGCGTCCGGGTGTTTAGTCTGTAGTTTGGCTGCAGTAGCGCTGATGACGTCACAGGCCACCGCTGCATCAGCTGATGGGGGAATGTAAACAGCGATCAAAATGGCGGACGTAAACTCCCTCGGTAAATAATACGGCCGCATTCCCACAGCCAGAAGTTCAATGTCCGGGCTACAAATCTGTTCCTTCATGTTAACATGACCGGGATTACACCACGTCTCACTCACATAAAGTGCAATCCCTCCGCCCTTCTTCCGACTCTTGGAAAAGTCCCTATCCCCCCGCACCAAGGAAAATCCAGGAACCTCCACGCTGTAGTCTGGAATAAGCGAGTGTAGCCAGGTTTCCATGAAGCAGAAGATACTGTACTCCCTGTATGAAACAAAGATGTTCTTTGTCCAATGAGGCATGAAACAAAGACGTTCTTTGTTTCATAAATACACCTAATTCTGGAGTAGCATAAGCAAATCCTGTTTTATTTAAGACTAAATCATTTGAACCATCTGTATATATAATTGTAAAGAATTTATACATATTTTTAATTGTCATTTACAAAACTTACCTAGTTATTATCTTTATTAACTTGTACTTCTTTATAAACCTCTAGATCAACATTCGCATATGGAAACAACCAAAAAGGTGTAATTGGATAAAGCACCGCAGCACAGTATCTCTTTTCTGGTATTCCAGGGATGTTAAACTCCAGTCCTCAAGGTCTGGTGTCCTGCAGTTTTTAGATGTGCCACAAGTACAAAACACTGGAATAAAATGGCTTAATTATCTCCTCCTTGTGTAGATCAGTTCTCCAGAGCCTTGCTAATGACCTAATTATTCTATTCAGGTGGTGCAGCAGAGACACATCTAAAAGTTGCAGGACAGTGGACCTTGAGGACTGGAGTTTTGACACCTGTGCTGTATCCCCATTTCCCTAACGCATTTTTCTGCTGCCCATGCAGAACAGTCTATTTTAGCTTTTCCACTCTCCCAGCAAAGTCTCAGGATTCTTACTGCTGGATTATTCTCCTCATTATGTCCCTGCAAACTCACACAATAATTCAGTATAATTTGTTTTTGTCTTAAATATAAAGGAATCTCCCCCATTTCCACCTGCACTGCCAAAGAGGGAGCTGTCTTCAAAGCTCCACAGCATAATCTCAAAGCTTGATTCTGAATTACTTCTAATTTACTAATCACTGTTTTTGCAGCCTGCCTGTAAACTACACATCCGTAATCCAACACTGATCTGATCAAGGCAACATAAATCTTTTTTAAATTAATTTTATATGCGCCCCAATCTAATCCTAATAATATAGACAAAATGTGCACACATTTTGTAAAGGAAACACATCTAGGGACGCACTAACAAGAAGGTGTTGCTGAGAGATGGCAGCAGCTTCTACAGTGAAAAGGTCTGAATGCATGATTGGTTACAGCTGTGCAGCTCTGCGTGTGCATAAATAGTCCTGACATCTTAGTTAGGCCATATTGTGGAGGATCATGGATGATTTGGCATTGGAACGTTACTTTGATGATTCTATCGCAAATGTGAGTATATAGCCCTGTGCTGGAAAAGTGGATTTAAGCACTTCTATGCTGGTCCTGGACCTGAACTGAGAGGGAAACTTAAGTGTTTTCACAAGCCAATCTTAAACTTAAAACTACATTTTACTCTATAAACATTTTGCAGTTTAAAATGCAAAATTAAATAAATAAACCAGCTTAAGGTTTAACTACATTGATTTATTGAAAGACTCTTTTAGTGATGTACTTTAAAAGATCTAACAGATTTTTTAAAAGAAAATAACTCCATTTTGTACTTAAAATACCTTGCAATATTAAAGAGCTTGTGATGTTATGCAGTCTGACAAGTTTTACAGCGCCCTACGATTCACTTACACAAATATAAGAACATTGAATGATTGATTAATTTCAGCAATGTATTTCAAAATGTGAAACACAGTCAAGACAAACATTGATATTTTGACCATTTATTTTTAACTTCTTGTATTTACAATAAAATAACATATGGCCTGAGCCACACTTTTTCTTCCTACTCAACACATTTATATGCTTACATTACAGTGCTTTGTGTATAGATAGCTTCTTGATATTTCTTACCTTCTTTGTGGAGGTTGTGTAAAATAGTTCAAGTTAGCAGTCCTCAACATGATTTTGTAGGTGGGAGCATAATAATTTATAATCATTTGTTTGTCTTGTATAATATTTTTGTTGTCTTTTAACCTGAATTTTGTGTTTTATTAATTTAAGTCATAACCACTGAAATAAACAGATGGCATAATATATAATGCTTTGTGGAATGAGTTTAACATATGGAATTGAAATGCTGAAACACCTTTTCAGTGATATTCAAATTAATAGAGATGCATTTCTCTACAAATTTCTGACATTCTGGGTCATAGATGGATATTTTGCTCAGACATCTAAAAGTTTGGTTTACATCAATGATAGTTTCTCATGTAGTGTTGTATAATATTAGTTACTAACTTAATCTAGACTTATTTTTTCACCACCAACAGGCTTATTTTGAAAACAATATTCTTGGCCATAATTTAATAGTGTTAGGTCTCAATTATGGTACCCTCTGCTCCCCTGCTGGCAGCCACACAGTAACCCTTCTTCACTTTGTTTTCCTGCAGGACCCGAGCTACATGGTTGAGGAGGAGCTTGATCTTCAAAACTCTCTCAAAGAGTCACATGCATCAAGCACCAACTCACAGAATTCATCCAACCTATTGGGTGAAACTGAAACAAGTGGCAGGTTGAGTAATGATCTAGACCTCAGCTTCCTACCTGATGACCTCGGCAATCAAAGCTCTACTACCACAGGTACTAAAGGGGTATGTTATTATCCAATTAGAGGTTATTCTTTTTTTTGTTCGTAAGAGCATGTTAATTCAGGAATAACTGCTACTTGTACAGTAAATTTTACAACACATCTGTGTCACAGACAAAGATGATCAAATATTAGCTCAAAAGAAATACTGTGTATCCTGATGAGTAAGGGCTACAGTCCACCTCCTATAGCATTTTTTCATGTGGTCTACAAGAATATAAATGAGCAAGGCAAAAGAAATGCAATGCAGATATGAATAACTAATAAATAAATAAAGCAACTTAAGGATACTTGTAGGTGATAATTTAATAAATAAAGAATAGATATTTAGGTTATTCAGCATATTTTATCAATAATAACTAGTAAATGTCTGAAGAAATTTAAAAGCAAACGGCCAAAGTATGCCTGTCGGTTGGAACCCAGCATTCTGGGTTCAGCCTCTTCTCATTTGTACCCAGAACAAAACTTAGGAAGTGGATTTTTTTATGAGTTTCTACAACTCAGTTTGTTGCTCAGAAAATGAGCAAAAATGCTGAGGTGAACAAAAATGTAGTCAACAGCATGTGGAGTATCATTATTGTGTTGACAAACATGGACTTGCTCCATTCAATATGCTAACATTAGTGTATAAACAAAAATTTGCCAAAATGCTAAAGTTGGCTTAAATGCTGTCAGTAGTACATGGTATCAGCCTCATGTAGATTTACATGCACTCAATCCACTCATAGCTAAAATACTTATTTTATGTACAAAGCTTATGTTGACATGAGGGCTTGTTTGTCACCAAAGTAAAGCAACCTGAACCAGCTCTTCGTTCAAAGAGTCCCAACCCCTTGACCCTAATGGGTTGGTCCCAAGCAGGTCAAAACAGACCACTTTGGCGGTCCTTTTTAGCTGGTGTTGAGGTGAATACATCAGCCTCCAACCACCTGGGATCCAAACATCAAACCCACTTCAGCTGGTGGCCTGGTCAGACTGAGTAACCTGCAGCAACCAGAATTGCACTAGGAATTGAGCTGAATTTTTTTAGAAATCTGGGAAAATAGACTTCTGGGATTTTGTTTACTTTCTTGGTCAAATGTAAACCTCTGACACTTTTGTTGAGCGCAGCAACCAGCATTTAACACCAGGAAGAACTCTTAAAGAGGACAGTCTCAATAATCAAATTTCCACAACTACCAGTAAGATTTTATTGCTTTAATTTGCAGAGCTTAGAAGGTACAGCACAAAGGAAAAACTCCAGCAGAACAGAAAAAGCACATAAGTTGCAAAAATTACTGAATTATCTTACCCTAAAACTGTGGCTGAGTGAACTTTACCGCCCCCGCCCAGCCACCGCAGAAGCTGTCACGCATTTTCCCCGCCTGTCCACCAGGCGATACACATGAATGCGTTCGGCAGCACTCCCCGATGACTCACAAAAAATCTGGTGCAGATCGGTCGATGCAGCAAGGAGGTACAGCTGATGTATTAACTTAGGGGGCGCAGTGGAGTCAAATTACATTTCAATACTGTTGGGCTCTTTAGAGGTGAACAAAGGTCTTGCATATAGAGTTTGGTGCCAATCGGATCATCCATGTGTGATTTAAAGACAATCGTATAAAAATGGGGAGGGACTGATATTTCGCCATTTGGCCACGCTCACACAGTTCAGCCAGCAGCAAGTATTGACAGAGTTCATCATATTATCATTTATGTCAGTTTGCACATGATTAAACCCACATAAATAACAGAGAAAAAGTATGTCTATACAGCAGGAAAAACAGGTGACTTCCTGTCAGAAGTGGGCGGGGCTAAGGTGATGACATGAACAGACCATGTCGATGTGTTCAGGACCGGTCTGTAGTGAGACCTACGAAGTCTGACGCAGCTTTAATCTTGCATGTGGAAGTTAATCCTTGATGTTTCTTTGCAAATTGTCAAAGTTTGACACTTGGCCACGCCCACATGCTTTGACATAGGAGAAATCCTCTGATAACTTTTGACCTTTGATCCCTCAAAAGTGTGTTGAGTAATTGTGATGTCTGTATTTGAAAAAGTGTAGGAGGAGTTCAATCAGATACGACGTCTATAAAAAAGAGAAAACGACGGCTTTGATCCAAAATGGCCGACTTCCTGTTGGGTTTAGAGCATAGCTCCAAGAGACTTATTTGTACGTCCTGACAATATACACATGTGTACCAAGTGTCGTAATTCTAGGTTAAAGCATATCTTGGGGCTGATCATTTAAAATATTCTAGGGGCGCTATAGAGAAATTAGGCCACGCCCACCAAAGTTTGTTATGGATTCCTGTCGGCGGGTGGATAAGGATCCATCCTAGTGAGTTTGGAGCAGCTCAGCCCGAAACTGTGGAATTTAGAGCCAAACGTATGGCTTATTCAAAAACTATACTCTAGTATTCATATACAATAAAACAAATACACAATTTCAACCAATCAGTAATAGAAATATTCTTATCTACAAAATAAACATACCTTGTGCCTCTATGAAGGGGGCCGTTAATAACAAGATGCATTTTAACAATGTTGTTGCAACTTTTCTGTTAAACTGCCGTTCTATAATATAAACAGCAGCAGTTGTCTTATCAAAATAAAGGCATCAAATTAAAAACTGGAAGTCAATCATACATTATACAAAATAAAGGCAATAAGTGCTTAAAGGGAATACAACAAATCAGGGGCTTAATTTGGGGTTATTTACACATAGTTAAATCCCGACATTGTGAAGCTGAGCTGTGAGACAGAAGAATGAAGAACAGCAGCTCCAGCTCTGATCCTGAGTGACCCTTCCTCACAAAAACGATCCAGCAGATTATGGGACACAACCAGTGACTGTTTTGTTCTTTCTGCAAAATTGAATGCATTTATTTGGTGCACTGGCTCAACTTACCCCACAGTCAACTCTTTAGAAAAAGTGACATGCAATATAAGCACGTCTAACTTGGTTTAATACACTGGCAAATTTTCAATGTGTTTGGTATACATATTTTAGCTTTCAGGTAGCAGTTATTAAAGCTGGAAGGTAAAACAAAGTTGTTGTTTTTTTTTAAATAGACATACTTATCACATTACCATATGCAACAAATAGAGGGACAGTAAAATAGAGGAATGTGCTGAATTTATGATATCATAACAATTGTATGCAATTGCCTAAATAAAGGGGGAGGGTCATCATATCACTGGTTCAACTTACCCCATTCTCTCTTATAATATTTTACACTTTGTCTATTGAGGTATGGGTATACTACTTTGTTCATCGCACAAAATACAACCAAAAATATCTGAAAACAGTTAGATAATAAAAAACTCAAATTACTTTCAAGCCTTAAAAATATTTGTTGACTCAAATCATACCATAGAAGCACAGCAAAAAAGTCCCTAACCATGAATTTGAAGCCATGTCTTCAATCAGTTGCAACAAAGTTTGATCTGTAGTAAATGCATCTCAATTATCTCCCATTTTTTCTGAAAAATTCTGACAATGACCTGAAAATAACTGCAATATACAGTCAGAGATTACACACTTCAAACTTACTGAAATAACTCCAACATTCTAATTTTTAGGGCACATGCCACACATTGTAAAAATAACTAAACAATTAACAATTAAATAATTTCCCTGCTGGGATGAATAAAGTAATTCTTCTAAACTTCACAGTTTTTTTTCTCTCTTTCTAAGGTCTTTTATTTTTCATTTAGTCCTAGCTACAGCAGCCACAAATCAAAATGCTGAGCTTGATGTTTTGGAGGACAGTGGCATAAATCTGGATGATAATTTGCATGATATGGCTGCAGTGAAATGTCAAGTGACAGTCAATTTGGGATCAGAGAGCAATGCTTCCCCGTTCTGTCCTATGACTCCAATGACCCCGATGACTCCAATGACCCCGATGACTCCAATGACCCCTGTGACAGAGAAATCGGGAATCATTCCACAGCTACAGTAAGTTTAGAAATGCCACTGAAATATATTCTAAGTACTTTGTTAGGGTTTGTACAGTTGGGGATCATATATTTAGAGTTTGCTGACCCAGGCTGGATATTACATTTATAGTGCAAAGAAAATGTAGATTAATAGGAGGTAAAAATAAGTTTGTTGGGAACATCAGCTGGTGCACATATGAGGATCAGAACAAGAAATATTTTTTAATATTATGTATATAAATATTATAGAGTATGACACAGGCTTTTGGAATTAAAGCAGAGCCAATTACCTCACATCACAAGGTGTCCTTAGGTGTGTTATGGCTAAACATTTATATCTTTCACAATGTGTTTTTGGTTTATATCATAAACTAAAATAATCTCTGAGTAGAGGACTTTTCAGTTGATTTTCTAATTATTGCTCATAAGAAAAAAGGAGCAAAATAATGTAAAATGGACTTTTCTGAGCTTTACATTTTTTTTAATGTTATCTTCCCATCAAAAACATATCTGGAGTATTGCTTTGGCTCTTTCATGTGTATTTGAGAAATCCTTTAATCTCCCATGGCAACCTTTTCGTTGCAGAAACAAGAGGGACCTTGTTAAGGTTGTTAAGAAAAACGGCAAGTGACTGAGGGTCATTGCGCATAACGGAAACCCTGTAAATTCTAGACACTAACGGGTACCATAGAATTGCACAAAAATCTGTGAGGGACGACGGAGTCCCTGCTCGAAAATCCGTGAAAGAGGTGTACGGAGCCTCGTGCCAGAAGCCCATTAAAATGCTGTCTACATCGTTTTAAACTGTGTGATTGTGAGCGTGAGTGGGAATAAAAATAGCAACAGGTATTTTGTTCCATATAACACAGTAGGAGTGTAACAGGTAAACCTTTTATGGATGCAAACTCGACTAAAAACCCTCCTGTTTATGATTGTATTAGAAACACAATGCAACATAGAATCAACAATCAAAACACGACATTAAGTCAGGTTCCATCAATAAATTTGTAATTTATTATGTTTCAGTGTTTGATATGATGTAAAGCACTTTGAAATGCCTTGCTGCTGAAATGTGCTATACAAATAAAATTTGATTGATTTGATTGACCTGAAAATGACCCCACAGCTGATCCCACTGGATCACAGTCGCTCATATTGTTTGATATTAAATTATATAATCACATATAGGATATCAGCTTAAAAGAGTAACTCTTTGCTTACATTTTTTTTAAATGTATCAAAGAAAAAAAGCAATGGATTAAAAAATTGTAGTAGTATCCCATTAAAAATATATTGACATTTTTGGTTGTATAAAGAGTTTAAGCAGTAATTATTTAACTGAATACTTTTCTATTTGCAAGGCACTGTTATCTTTTTTTTCTTTGCCCAGAAACATTGTCTCCACTGTAAACCTTGGCTGTCCGTTGGATCTAAAATTCATTGCACTGCAAGCCAGAAATGCAGAGTACAATCCAAAGGTGGTATACTCCACTGTTTACTTTCTCATTTTCAGTCTTTATGCATTTAATTTATTAATTTTCACCCATTTTTACCAGCGCTTTGCAGCTGTAATCATGAGGATCCGTGAGCCTCGAACAACAGCACTGATCTTCAGCTCAGGGAAGATGGTCTGTACAGGAGCCAAAAGGTCAGTCTCTTCTATTCAAATGGATTAGGCTGTTGAATTTTTATCTTAGAACTGGATTTAAAAGTCTTTGACTTTTTTTATGTTCTATTTTAAGAGAATTTAAGAAAACGTTTTATTCTTTTTAGAATATGACCAATTAAAAAGCTGTAAATGTTCCAGGAGATTCTATGAGATGCTGGAGGAATTACCCAATAGTTCTCAGTATTTTCTCTGAGTGGGTGGGGCTAAAGTCAAAATCAAGTCAAATCAAAGTACCACACCAACATGTGTACGGAATGATGCATGTGTAATTTAGAGCCAACCTTATGCAAATGTCAAGGAATTGGAATTTGCCATTCTGCTGTGCTCCAACCACCAGGCATCAAATCAAAAATCGGAAGTCAACCATACATTATACAAAATAAAACAAAAATAATGGCAATAAGCACAAAAAAGGGGATACAATAAATAAGGAGCTTAATTTGGGGTTATTTACACCTACATCTCCAGGTTTCAAGTAGTTAATGGAATCGTTCTGCCATGTTAGCACAGCAATGGATGGCATGTAAAAGAATAGTCTTTTCCCTCCAGCGTTGTGCACATGCTCCCAATGTCCAGATCTGAACAGTAATCTGCCGGGGAGCCATAAAGCAGTTTGGCTTCGCCCACTATTGACTATATAAAAATCTGGAAATTTCATGTGGGGGACAATTTTTGGTGAAGTTTTGGTTTTTGAATATGCTAAGACCTCCAAATAGTTCCATGTAGTACTGCAACTTTTAAAAAAGGCTTCAAAAGCTGTGTTTAGCCTTGGTCTCTTGTGTGTTTGAGCGGCTGCAGTGAGGAGGAGTCCCGTCTGGCAGCAAGGAAATATGCCCGGGTGGTCCAGAAACTTGGCTTCCCTGCCCGGTTTCTCGACTTTAAGATTCAGAACATGGTGGCCAGCTGTGACGTCTGCTTCCCCATAAGACTGGAAGGACTGGTTCTCACCCACCAACAATTCAGCAGGTACATTTATGAGCTTCCTGTTGTAAATCATCACCAGACATTTACAGGTTCATTCATACATAATTGGTTCTTTTGAAAATATAAACATTTATTAAACAATTGAGACCCTGTAAGAGTCCAGCTAAAATCACACTATCAATCAGTTGAGCAGACTGACTGCTATTAAAGAAAGGCAGATATGTTAAAATTGTTGAAGTAGAAGAGTGGACAGCAGAAAGTTTATTTCTCAGACAAATAATCAGGTGATCACCAAGCAAGATGAAGTACTGTGTTACAAGAAATACATAAATACATGATTCAATGTGTCAATGAGAAGCAAAACACAAAAAACTACAGTTGGCTTTAATATGCACTAAGAGAATGAATAAAGGCTTACCATTGTTCAGGATTTCTTTCTCAAGTTTATATCCAGCATGTTGGAGAGAATCCCCACTGATAAGAAAAGACTGAATATGAACTCTGCACATTCTTATCTACGTAGGAGGACAGTAAAAACATGTCTGCACATGCTGTTGTTTATGCATAGAGTTGTTATTGTAGACAGAGAGTAGGAGGGTCATTTGCTTGAAGGACGTTTCAGGAACAAGAAGTGAAGTGATTTTATCGCAGCAAAAAGAATTTCTCACTGAATAAATTTTCTTTTTCTCATTAATTGTATTTTCATAAAATATTTTCCTATGAGTTGCTCATTAGCAAACCTGAAATGTGGTGTTGGTTATTTCAGGTTTGGTGTTGGTAAGACCAATCTTACTCATTGGTCTTACTCTAATAGTCTGTGTGAATGATGTCTTCCCAGTTATGAGCCTGAGTTATTCCCAGGACTTATCTACAGGATGGTGAAACCTCGTATTGTCCTGCTCATCTTCGTATCTGGGAAGGTGGTTTTGACTGGTAATTAAATCTACATACATTGTTACAATATTTTCGCTAAAATTTATGTGATATTTTGTGAGCTCCAAATGCTATTAGCACATTTGGAGCTCCAATAGTTCCAAATGTCAATAGCATTTGGAACTATTACTGCTGTGAAGGTTCTGCAGTAACTTCTATTCACAGCTGCTCACCTCCAGCCCAGATCCCATCAGCAGCGTTGTGAACCGCCTGGTAGTAACATTAGGTTAAGGTGAAGCACAGAGCGAACAGGTGGTACCGGTGTGTCGCGTTTTCTTTATATGAGGATATCTCATTCTGACCAACAGCAGTGGGACTGACTCAGGCTGCCTGTAGTGAACTGGGCATTTAATCCAGCACTGGGCAGCCCGTCAGAAGTTTTCTCTGCAGCCGAACCATGTCTGTGTTTGGGGGTGAGAGGCTTTTTTTCCTGCTTTTGTGAGGACAGTTACAAAAATAAATAGAAACGGTTTTTCTAACTTCTACATCACACCTATGGTTTTATTCACAAACAAGTGTGTGTTGGAAAAATGATATATTGTAATTTTGTGTGACCCCTTCCCATCCGGGCTCCGCCCCTGCATATTTGGTGTTTGTACCCCAATGTCATGACAGTTGCTAGCTCAGTTGTTAGTGTCCTTTGGTTACTATGACTACATAAATAAGCCAGAAGCTTAGAGCCGACTCTTTCCTCGCTTTATAAATCTTTTACACAATATAAATACATTGCTCAAGACAGAATAAGAGTCGCTAAATGTATTATTAGTTGTTTTGGGAAACAAAAAGTCACTAGAGGAGTCTGAAAATTCGATCAACATAGCAACAAAGTGAATAAGTCAGTTAATTTTTATACACGCCAACTTGTGTGTAAAATATGGCACCACATTTTTTTCCAAGATGTGCAAATTATTCAAGATTGACTTCTGGTATGGTTAGACTTTATTAAAATTCAGCTCATATGACCAAAGGAAATGGAAGAGAAAGAAGGTGCTGGAAGGTGATCGGTGCATGTACTAAAATACATTTTCAAATTTGATTTCAGACGGAATATGATGAACAGCAACTATTTCAAGATAAACTTAGTTCAGAATACTTAGTTTGTGATCTATAAGCAAAATTAATTTGTTTTAACCTGATTGTTTTGAAGGTAAAACTAGTTCTTGCTAAGGTTAAGGATGTTCTGACACAACCCTGCTGTGAACTAGACATCAAGCATTGACATACAAAATTTTTAAAAAGTTGATCTGACTTTGTTACAGAATCTTATTTATATATTTTTATTTGTGAATTTAATTTTCAGGAGCTAAAGAACGTGCAGAGATCTACGAAGCCTTTGAGAACATTTATCCCATCCTGAAAGGCTTTAGAAAGCAGTGACAGCATTTTTGTTCTTGTGTAATTAAAATATGTGTTTAATGGTTAAATTCAGTGTCACACCATTCCTTTGGTTGAAAAACAGGGAAATTTGTTTTAGAGCTTGTTGACTTCCCTTGAACAAAATAAATATTTTTTTTAAATGTTGACCTACATAATTTTTTTGGGTTAATGTCAAGTTACAACAGACATTTTAAACGTCAACTTTGCATTAAAAGTGTCCTTATTTATCGAATGACGCTTAATGACGACAGTCCAAATATTCATGAAAACGTCTTCATGGTGTAATGTCAGTCTTGTACACACCCAGTCAAATAAAGTGTTACCCATTTTTGTTCAAGAAATGTTATTAAATATTTATTCATGTCATGGTACATTTAATTAATGATTTGATTATGGATTTATTTAATTTTGTCCATTTTATTCTTCCATACAATAAAAAAACCAACTTCTTTCTTAAGGTCTCATGGGGCCCTGGCTGATGCAGCAATCTAACAAACATGTAACCCATATGCAAATTTTGCTTAGAATTCAAGCCGTTCTGCCAAAAGAAATGCTAAATAAAAATAACAATTTTTCGCATTTTTCATTTGTCATATAGCTGTATTAAAGTAGCATTATAATGATTAGTTAATTTTTAACATGAGCGCTAATTTTATTCACCGTAAAATAAATGTTTTAAAGCAGCATTAAGAAAAGGGATCTCGGTTTATTTTGAAAGAATGGTCCGGAAGCCCGGTTTGTTGCCTGCTGCCCTGATTTAAAGCCTAGTGACGTCTTCATGTCATTGGCAGCTATCCAGCGACTCATTTCCCCGGTATGACTCCCTTCCTCTCGGCCGTCCTCGCTGACAGTAGCGGCATCACGCTCTCTCAGGGAGGGAGTCACCTCCCTACCTCTTCGGCCTAAAGGGCCCTGGCTAGCCGCCGGTACCCGGAGCTCAACCGGACCCGGCTTTTCATCTCGACGTATCAGGAATGGATGGAAAGAACCAGCGAACCACAAGTGGGGATTTCTGAGAATCCCGGTGCTCAGGATTCAGGATTTGAATATCGCTTTTTCTCTCATTGTAGTAATCATCCACTACAATGTCACGACCAAGGAGACACAACTGAAGGATATTAATATTAATATTAATTCCAGGGTGAACTGAGCCGGACTTTCTATTTCCATTTAAACGATACTGGGTGCGGATGCTAGGGAATGGGAGTTGAAGAGGTGATCAGAAAATATTTATGATTTGTGGATGAGAACCGGTCACTGGATCGGATTCCTTGCGGAAAGACCCCGTCAGGGAAGGAGGAAGCAAGGGCAACTGCGGCAACCGAACCGACAACCGGGGGGAGGGGTGGGGGAGGGAGAGGGGGGAATCGAGACTGAAGAGGATGAGAAGATGGGTTTACTTTTTGGACTCTTGTGGCTGTTTACCAGCTTTCTGCAGGGCGTGCACAGCCAGGGCGTGTATGGTAAGGACGTCATTGATATTTGTAGCGGTCCATATTGCTCCAGCACTGCAAACACCGCACAATATTACCGACTGCAGCAGAACACCAACGCTTCTCTTAAAATACCACCAACACCAGCATGACCTTGTGAGGGATTTGCGTGGTTGTATTGAAGGGGTGTGTGCGCATGTGTGAAGGTCTGCACACACACATTTTCTCAAGCCATCCTATGTCTTTATTTATATTAAAATCTCTGGTATTGTCTCAGTTAGGTATAAATTCATCTTTTTTGTGGACCAAGAATTGACGACTACTTAAAAACTGGTTACGGTAAATTCCCAGATAGGCCTGTATTGTGATAAAGTTTCAGGTTTTCTAATTAGCGTCTTTGTTTCAAACAATATTTTAATCAGATTTTTAAAAAATTGGATTTAAAAATCATATTCCTCTACAAAGTATGTCATGGGTAATACTAGACCTTCTGATTCAATTTCTTTCCATATTGGAATGCCATTCTTTACAAAATTATGTTGTATGGATTTCGGTTGTACCACCCAATAATACTTAGTTATGTTTGGGCGGTACATCATAACTAAGTATTATTGGGCGGTTTTACCGCCCCTTACGATATGGGAAGTATAACAAAGATAGTTGAATTCTAGTCCCTCTTTTTCTCCATATAAATTCTAAAAGTAGCCTCCGTGTTTAGAAAATAAAAACAAGTCATCAGGTTGTGTGAGAGGGAGTACTGTCAATTTAATGGCATTGATTCTGCTCATAAGTCACAACAGCAGGTACATCCACCTCTGAATCCACTCTGTAATTTCATACATTAAAGATTCATAATTTGACCTGGCAATGCTGAATTAGATGTACTGTAATTTGTAATTCATTTTTTCAACTTCATTAAACTGAAATACACAACATTGCCAAAAGTATTCGCTCCCCTTCCTTGACTCGCATATGAGCTTAAGTGACATCCCATTCCTGACGTTGGTCCACCCTTTGCAGCTAGAACAGCTTCAATTCTTCTGGGAAGGCTGTCCACAAGGTTTAGGAGTGTGTTTATGGGGATGTTTGACCAATCTTCCAGAAGCACATTTGTGAGGCCACACACTGATGTTGGACGTGAAGGCCTGGCTGTCAGTCACTGCTCTAATTCATCGGGTTGAGGTGCACTTTGTGCACTAGTGCACGGACATGTTGGAAGAGGAAGAGGCCAGCTCCAAACTGTTCCCACAAAGTTGGGAACATGGAATTATCCAAAATATATTGGTTTGCTGAAACATTTAGAGTTCCTTTCACTGGAACTAAGGGGCCAAGCCAATCCATTAATTCCATCCATTTATTTACATCCTTATCCCATTGGGGTCAGGAGGGGTCCTGGTGCCTATCTCCAGCTGTCAACGGGCGAGAGGCTGGACAGTTTGCCAGACCATCGCAGGGCAACATAAAGACCGACGGGACAAACAATCATGCACACACACACTCACACCTAAGGAGAATTAATAAGTGTTTAACAGATTATCTCTCATGCTATACTCATGTTAAAACATAATGACAGTTTTAACAAATATGTAAAAAAAAATTTTTTTATAAAAGTTACAGACTGCAGCTTTAATTTCACTTAGGAGGGGACGGGTCAGGAGGGACGTGGGTTAGAGCTGCTGATGAGTGACCGACTCATCTGTTAAGTGGAAAAGATACAGGTACAAGTTAAATATATGAATATGTTGGTAATTTCTTTCCTTAATTCATTAAATGTTAGTGAAATGGAGGCAAGCAGTATTCTGTAGCTAAGCTAACTATGCTGAATGGTTGATAATCTCACACAGAGGTCTACACACCTCTCGGGGGGGGGGGGGGACTGGGTTACAAATTGACACATTTATCGTTTTCTCTCTCTGTCTCTCTATTTTTTTGAAAACCTAATGTAACCCGGGTATAAATTTTAACTTCCATTCCCCCATTATCTGGTTTCTCCACTCCCTGTCCCCTTTATCTCAAATCTCACGATATCTTTAATGTAATGTCAGCGATTCTCGCGAGATTTCTACATCCAATCGCTGTTGGGAATCAGTGTTACATGTACCATCGCAGCCTATCTGCTAGGTATATTAGCAGGAGCCGGGAGGTATGAAACATTAGGACGCGTTGGGAGGAGCAGAGCTGCAGGTTAGTTGAGCGTTGTGTCAATCATCATTCACCTTAAATCTGTATGATGCTTACATAATGTGCTGAACTGTAGGAGCCAACTACTAGAGCCAAGAAGGAGGGGAAAAAAAATCTGTTTGTGCGAGATAAAACTGCGGAATTGGTGAGTGTTTCCGTGTGTGATGACTGACTGTTAACCCATTTGATGGACAATAAGGTGCCTTAAATATTTATTGAGCACTTGTTTAGATTTGGGTTTTTTTTACATTTCATGTTAACTAATTTATATGGTGCATATTTATTGGATTTTTCATGGATGTAATTTATATTGAATTTATAATTATTGAAAATGCATATTGACTGAAATTGACTGTTTTAGAATTATTTATAGTGCAAAGAGTGCCATTTAATGAATTTGCACACTAGAATGTTTTGATTATTTAGATATATATACTGTATATATACTGAGAAAATGGTCCTGTTTTATTATTTAGGCCAGGTTCGATGGTGAGCTAGAGCCCAAGGAAAGATTGCACTTTTGATGCTGGAAGACTTCTGCTTCTCCTGCCAGGCTGGTAGGAGGCTCCTTGCAGCTAATGAACAATTTTGTCCCCACTCTGATCTGACTTTGGTCAGCTGATGACCTGCACTGCACCAAGCACTTTAATTGTAATCTGCTTGGGACCTCTAATCAACCCCAGCTTGGGGTAGATGAACTGAAGGGTGTGGGTCCATTTATGTTGGAACTGAGGGATTTTAATAATTTTGTTTTTTGTTTTGTTTTTCTTTCTTTTTTTGCGCATTTTTATATGGCCATTTGGATGTTTCCGCTGTTGTAAATATGTATATAATTTTTTCACACTATAAATACAAGGCACTTGCAACTGCAACTTCTAGTCTGTCTGCTCTTTCATGAGTCACACTTACCTTCTATGAAAACTAGCCCATTGATCTTATTGGTCACAATCCATTTACATTTATTGAAAATATAGTATATTGTCTTTACAAATATGCTACATTAACTTTATTATTTTTCTTAGCAGCATAGTAGTAGCCACAGTCGTTCTTGTTTTCTGCTGTCTGCTGCTGAACACGTCACAGTCAAGCGCTCCAAGCAGGAACGAACCATTTCATGCAGATCCAGGGGGGTTCAGGGCAAATGTGAGCTTTTTGGTCTGGAATGGGCAACATTTGATTTTTACTGCTAAAAACAAGTTTAGAAAATACAGTATAATTAAGTTTGTAATTGACAGGTCCCCATTTTTTAAAAATTCCTATGAACAAAAAATAAATAATTTGTGGATGGCCCCCTGTTGGTCAGAGGCCCTTAGAATTGTCAGAACTTTTGCCCCCTATACGGCGCCCCTGTCTGTGATGTATGTAATTCAGAAGTTCAACTCTATGAAGCTTACCAGAAATCGTCTGCGCTATAAACAAACAGTTTTCACTGCGAAGAGAAAAGAGCCGATCAGAAGGAGATGGGTGTTGATGTTAATTCAGTATTTTGAAGCATGGCCAACACGGACTGAACGGCTTTGTTCACTTCCTCTGCTGCCATTGCTAAAATTTCAGGCAGAATACAATTCTAGAACAGCGCAAAAAATCGACGTCACCATTAACAACGTTTCCTTCTGTTTGTTGATTGGCCAGCAGAAATTATACCAGAGGAATCCAAGTCAGTAGGAGTCCAAAGGTTGTCCTGCAAAATGGTATTTTACAGTCATGATTTGTGGTGCTTCTAGTGACTCTATTGATATTCTGTCTCTCAACAAATGTGTGTCATGGTTCAGGGACTGATTGGTGCATTTATGAAACAGTTCAAGGAAACAAAAATTAATAAAGCTGTTAAAGCTCATTGGATTAAAGTATATTTCTTAGCAATACAGTGATAGTGCATTGGGAACAACGTATTCCATTACAATATATCCATTGCTTCGATTTTCCCTTGACCCAGTGCACGTAGTTTGTGACGGATGGATTCTGGTTAAAATTACATTACTGATGGACAATGTTTCCCTCTCCAAGCATGAAACTGTTGTTGAACTGGAGAGCTTCTGACTGCTGAATAAGCGCTAGAGGCGATCATTCCTCCCAGCAGCTGTTCAATTCTATAAGCATCACTTCTCCCAATAAACTCAATAAGTGTTTATATCTGGATGTTACTATTGCACAGTTTTTTACAGTACTAATTGTAAAATTAATGCTCAAAGAATAATGCATATTGTGTATATTTTTAAATTAACCAACTCAGTTGCACACTCCTCTAGAGTGGAGAATTTTCTTATACCTGCAAAGTATTGAAATTTAAATTTTAAATACTTTGTAGGTATAAAAAATACCTGTTTGTATATAATTTTTCATAATCTATTTGTATGAGTTTATCTTCTGCTATTGCATGTCGCTTTGCTGATGTTGCACATGTTCCCTCTGTAGGACTAAAGGATATTTATATTCTGTTCTATTAAAATTCCTCACTTGGGTGACATTGGAGAGGAATTAATTATGTTAAGTGAAAAGCAAACTATATCAGAGCATGGTCATGGATAGAACCTTTTAAATCAGCTGGGCACATTTGATTTCCAGATTTTAAAAAACAAAAACGGTGTATGCAAGGAGTTTTTTAAAAAATGATCTGGTCCAAGGATGGCAACCTCTTTCTTGTTTAAATGTATTTATTTCTTCAAGACATCCATCCATCCATCCATTATCTAACACACTTATTAATTGTGGGGTGACGAGGGGTACTAGCCTGTCCCAGTGGTGAAGTAGTGAGAGGTGGGATACATTTTTGTTGAATTATTTCCTATTAGATCAGGGGTCCCAAACTCCAGGCCTCGAGGGCCACAGTCCTGCAGTTTTTAGATGTGCCACAGGTACTAAACACTGGAATGAAATGACTTGATGACCTCCTCCTTGTGTAGATCAGTTTTCCAGAGCCTTAATGACCTAATTATTCTGTTCAGGTGTGGTGCAGCAGAGGCACATCTAAAAGTTGCAGGACTGCGGCCCTCGAGGACTGGAGTTTGAGACACCTGTATTAGATTCAGTGAATATCCTAGGTTTCATAGTAATTATACACCTTGTTCCAAATTATTATGCAAATGACATTTTCTCAGGTTTTCTTAAATGTTCAATGCAAATGATGTCAGTATAGTTTTCAAGTCATGAACTATTACAGTATAAATCAAATTTTACTGAACAAAGCTCCCATGAGAACAGTATTTTTTTCAAAAATAAAAAACTCAAAATGCACTGTTCCAAATTATTATGCACAGCAGATTTTCTAAACATTTTATGGATTATAAAGAACTGTAAACGGCCATTCTTTGAATGTGCAGCATCAAGCGGTCACCTGTACTAAAATCAAAAGCCATTTCAATCAAAAACATCTGAACAGACCAAGTTCCATGTTAACATTGGACCCCTTCTTTGATATCACCTGCACAATTTTTGTATCCATTGAACTTGTGAGTTTGTGGAGAGTTTCTGCTTGAATTTCTTTGCAGGATGTCAGAATATCTTCCCAGAGCTGCTGTTTTGATATGAACTGCATTCCACCCTCAGATCTTCTGCTTGAAGAAACTCCAAAGGTTCTCAATAGGGTTGAGGTCAGAGGAGGATGGTGACCACACCATGAGTTTCTCTCCTTTTATGCTTATAGCAGCCAATGACACAGTGGTATTCCTTGCAGCATTCATTGTCATGCATTAAGATGATTTTGCTACAGAAGGTACGGCTCTTCTTTTTGAACCATGAAAGAAAGTGGTCAGTCAGAAAGTCCATATACTTTGCTGAGGTCATTTTCACACCTTCAGGGACTCTGAAGGGGCCGACCAGCTCTCTCTCTCTCTTCCCATGATTTCAGCCCAAAGCATGACTCCACCACCTCCTTGCTGACGTCACAGCTGTGTTGGGATGTGGTGACCATCCACCACCAGTCCACTACTTTGTCCATCTGGACCATCCAGGGTTGCACAGCAGTCATCAGTGAACAAGTCTGTTTGAAAATGAATCTTCATGTACGGTTGGGCCCACTGTGACCGTTTCTGCTTGTGAGCTCTGGTCAGAGGCCCAATAGTAGGTTCATGCACCACAAGCCTCTGGAGGATCCTCCACCTTGACGTTCTAGAAGCACCAGCAGCTTCAAATAACTGTTTGCTGCTTTGTAAGGACATTTTAACAGCTGCTCTCTTAATCCGATCAATTTGTCTAACAGAACCCTTCCTCATTCTGCCTTTATCTGTCCAACCCATCTTTGTTCTGAATCAGCCACAAATCTCTTCACGGTATGATAACGCTTCAGTTTTTGCTAAATATCTAATGTTTTCATACATTACATATTTGTATGAATACACTATCTGATGATTTTCCTCAGCAGAGATCCTTTCTCTTTCCCATATTGCTTGAAACCTGTGGCCTGCGTAATAATGTGGAACATCCTTCTTAAGTAGATTTCCTTTAATTGAGCTCACCAGACAAACTAATCAACCAGCTCTCTGAAATTAATTATAGTGATTCAAAGATCCCTGACACACAATACCATCTATAAATTTAATATCACAACAAAAAATGTAATCTTTATGACACTTGGATCCAATTTGCATAATAATTTGGATCATGGTGACGACTGAATTTTAGCCGCGTGTCAAGGCAGGATGCACTCGTGTTCATTTGTACAGTGGCCCTTTGCCATATGATTAGGACAGTTCCTCCCGCTGTTGCTAGCTGGAAGCTAAAGCTAGTTCTGTTTGTTTAAATTCACGTTGATCGTGAGTGAGCAGAGCATCACATTACTTTTCTGTGACTTTAGCCGTTTTCTTTCTCTTTGAATCGTTCTGTTGGTTTTTTCCACTCACAGAAACCCGTTTCAAAGCTTCACTGACAAAACCCAGCTGCGGTGGATGGAGGAGAACTCATCATGTGATTGGATGTACTCATCACTTGCGATCTGGATCTTTCAAAACGCGATCTGGAGAAGAATTGTTTCTGATGTTTGTAAAGATGTTCCGATCCTTTAAAATTAACATCCATATTCTCTGCTTCTTGCTCAGCCTAGTAAACTCACACAAACTCATCAGTTTTTACCCAAAGCTCAGGATCAGTACTGTACGGATTATCCGTGGTCATCGCTGTACCTGGCGAAGAAGTTTGCCCTTCCGCCGCCTCTGGGCGGCACCGGATCAGTCAGAAATCCAGGTTCTGGCGGACCATAGAACCGCTGTTAGCAAGGCTAACGTCTTGAGAAGCGGAGAGGGACGATGGTTCTGTTCCATGTCCAATATGAGTTTTAAAAAACCCTGTTAGCTTGGATATTTTCTTCATCACCTCGGTCGCGCTCTTCTTTTCCTTTGGTTCCTGCGCTCTGCTGTCATTTATTCTGTTGTCCGCCATCATGAGAAATCCCTCCCTGATGCTCCGCCCCAAAGCGTAAGAAGCGCCCAACTTGGACCAATAATAATCAAGCTTTCATAATGGACGTTTGCCAGAACAAATTAGACATTTTTTCAACAACACTGTCAAAATCCTGTTAGCCAGTGATATAATTAAGACATTCTGACCTTATTCATTCTCAAAAATACAAAGCATCTTCAGGGCCCCCGAAGCGCCCGGGCCCATGTAAGCCCATGCTAAAATCTGGGCTTGCCTACCACCCTTTTGGAGGATTTTCCCCCCCAATTTTTAAGGTTTTTTTTAATCTATGCGTCAGGAGGCCTACTTGTGCCCCTCAACAATAACGTCCCTACCAGGCGGTTTGGTAATATAATAATTTAGCAAAATAAATTAGTCTGGCTTACCTCAATCCAATAATCACAGGATTCTCAGTTTCTGCCTCCATGTTGTGCAGACTCCATGGTTGTTCAGACCATGGTTCATGGTGAGGAGGAGGAGGAGGCGGATCTATACCCTCTAACTATCAAATTATGGGCAAGAATATTTTTTCATAAACTGGTCTGTGAATATAAACGTATGTCTGATGTTGACATTAGAAAAACTGTTTCTATTTATATTTTCATAATCGTCCTCACTCTAGCAGGACAAAACTCGCCTCGCCCCTAAACACAGAAATGCTTCGGCTGCAGAGAAAACTTCTGACTTTAACTTCATCATTCTGCTAAAGGCCCGGTTCACTACAGGCAGTCTAAGTCGGTCCACCGACAGACATAAAGAATATCTGTCTTTATATCAGACATCCTGATATGAGACACAGTACCGACTGTCACCGCGAGTCGCGATGCACCTCGAAGCCCCGGTACCACCTGGTACCACCTGGTACCGGGTTGTACCACCTGCTGACTGTTCGCTCTGCTTCTCCTTAACGTTTCTACCAGGCAGGTTAAAGCCTCTGCTGACGGGATCTGGGCTGGAGGTTCGCGGCTGTAAATAGAAGTTATTGCAGAACCTCAAGTGTTAAAGGAAGATTCGGCCCAGAGCATTTAGAGTTCACAAAATAAACATCAGAGAAAACTCGTCAAGATGGCGCCGGCGCAGCTGACTACCTGCAGACGCAGCTCCTGTCGTGTGTGTTTGTCTGTGTATATTTGCTGTAACCAATTAATGATCCATGCTTGAAGAACCCATGGATCATCAGTTGGGCTTTCCACAATGGCTGGATGTGGTTCTGTCGATGTTCTCCGCGTTCGTCTGCTACTTTTTATACTCTTGGCTGCGGAGAACCTCGCCGAGCGGAGTAGCGGCATTGTTTGCTCACGTGAACGGCTGATTGCGCTGTGTGGGCCTCTGCTGCTGCCCGGAGACGGGCCTGTGGTTCCGGAGGAGTTATGGAGGAGACGACGGGGCTGTGGGTCTGGAGTTAAACGGAGGTAGAAGAAGAGACGGCGCAGGCCAGCGTTACCGGCGATTATTGTGGGGAACATGAGGTCTTTGGTAAATTGGACAGACGAACTCATGGCGCTGGTAAGGACCCAGAAGGAGTACTGGAAGTGCAGTATCTTCTGCTTCACGGAAACCTGGCTACAATCGCTTATTCCGGACTACAGCGTGGAGGTTCCTGGATTTTCCTTGGTGCGGGGGACAGGGACTTTTCCAAGAGTCGGAAGAAGAGGGGCGGTGGGATTGCACTTATGTGAGTGAGAGGTGGTGTAATCCCGGCCATGTTAACGTGAAGGAACAGATTTGTAGCCCGGATATTGAACTTCTGGCTGTGGGAATGCGGCCGTGTTATTTTACCGAGGGAGTTTACGTCCGCCATTTTGATCGCTGTTTACATTCCCCCATCAGCTGATGCAGCGGTGGCCTGTGAAGTCATCAGCTCTGACACAGCCAAACTCCAGACTAAACACCCGGACGTTGTTATTGTGTCTTGTCTCTTGTCTTGTCTTGTCTCTATGCTGTAACTGTGAAGTAATTTCCCTGCTGGGATGAATAAAGTACTTCTATTCTATTCTATTGTAGCAATAATTAGAACCGCAGCATAAAGCCAAACATGCCACAATGAAATGAATCAAAACGTCCCCAAAGCATCGGGGGACTGACATAGGGGCCACCGGGGGATTCCAGGTAGATTCCAGCACAGAGATTGCTGGCTCGCTCTTCATGCAGGGCCTGCCCAAGGTAATATGGGGCTTTAGGCAGAATCTGATTTAACCCTCTGTCCCCCTTCCTAATAACAACATCAGCATCACTAACATGTTTAAATATAGATTTAGTGAAGTCTGTGAGAGGGAGCCCAGGTTACTTGGCCAAGTTTAAAACCAATCACTGATGATTGGTTATTATTTGCTATGCTGTATTTATGAACAAACCCAGCTCAAATACAAAGATATTGTAGCCATGGTAACACAACAATCAATCTATCAAGATTATTCTTGAAAAACGAAGAAATCATTCCATGGGTGATGCCACAATAGAGTGTGTTCAATTTATAGAGTTAACACTAATGTGTTAACACTAGTGCTGTATGTGGTCCGGGATGCAACGGTGGTACCAGGACTTTTAAATCTCACTTATCAGTATACCGGGATTTTTCTGTTGTAACAGGTTAACGTCAGTCTGCCTTTCCTCACCGTGACGCTCCCCGACAGGAACTTGCCTTAGGAGGTAAAAAAAAAAAAAAGACATGCAAGTTGAGCAAAGTTCAGAAACAGGAAAACCAGGACATAGAATGGAGCAACGAACTAGATGAGAATTAGTATATTAGTATAGTATATGAAAACAGAGAATCCGACGCTGATTGACACTGAACAGTGCAAAGTCAAGAGCTTATGATTGGAAGATCAGGTGAAACACATGATGATCTTCCACCATAGTCCCCATACCCAAGAAACCTCACATCTCCTGCCTCAATGACTACTGGCCAGTGGCACTAACCCCTGTGGTGATGAAGTGTTTTGAAAAACTGGTCCGGGGTCACATCACAGCACTTCTCCCTCCTGGCTTTGACCACCACCAGTTCGCCTACAGAGCCAACAGATCCACAGAGGACGCTGTGATCACGGCCCTCCATGCTGCTCTGTCACATCTGGAGCAGCAGGGGAGCTATGTGCGGATGCTCTTTGTAGACTACAGCTCTGCTTTTAATACCATCCTCCCTCACAGACTGGTGGACAAATTGGGGGACCTGGGCCTCCCTCACTCCACCTGCATGTGGATTCTGAGCTTACTGACCAACCGACAGCAGAGAGTTAGGGTGGGAAAACATACATCCACTGCCCTCAGCCTTAGTACTGGCTCTCCACAGGGCTGTGTGCTGAGCCCCCTGCTCTATTGTCTGTACACATACGACTGCACCTCTGCCCACCACAGCAACACCATCATCAAGTTTGCTGATGACACCACAGTGGTGGGGCTCATCTCAGGAGACGACGAGTCCCCCTACAGGGGTGAGGTGGAGCGGCTGTTGCAGTGGTGCAGGGAGAACAATCTGCTCCTCAACAACTCAATGTGTGGAGAGGGTAGCTGATTTCCGTTTCCTGGGGGTCCACATTGAGCAGGGCCTCACATGGAACATGAACACCTTCAAGCTGATAAAAAAGGCCCAGCAAAGACTGAACTTCCTGAGGGTTCTCAGGAGGAACAACATCAAGGAGAAGCTGCTGGTGTCCTTCTACAAGTGCTCCATAGAGAGCATACTGACTTACTGTATCTGCGTATGGTATAACAGCAGCACTACGGCTCAAAGGAAAGCTCTCCAAAGGGTTGTGAATACAGCCCAAAAACTCATTGGCTGCCCTCTCCCCTCACTGGAGGACCTGCACAGCGACCGCTGTCTAAGAAAAGCACAACACATCACAAAGGACACTTCTCACCCCGGACATTCTCTGTTCACACTGCTGCCTTCAGGCAGAAGATACAGAGCAACCAGAACAAGAACCAACCGTCTCAGAGACAGTTTCTACCCGACAGCAATAACAAAACTAAATGCAATCAAAAACAACCATTAATCATCATAAATGATGTATGTGAGAATGTGGCTGTTCTTATTTATTTATTTATTTATTTATTTTTTTGCCAGTTGTTTGTTGATTCTTGCATTGTGTGTGAATTGTGAGACAGTTATTTTTTGTTTTTGGGCATGTGTACCGACTGATGGCACCCTTGAAATTTCGTTGTCCTTGTAACAATGACAATAAAGATTTATCTTATCTTGTATTATCTATCTCGATAAGGCGGAGTGCCAGGCGAATGGCATGATGAGTCAAGATGGTGAGCGTAAAAAAACAATAAAATTAAGCTAATGACAGGAGAGAAACTAAAGAGGACATAACAAATCAAGAGAGGATAATACTAATCAAAGGAAATGAAAATACACAAAGAACAAAAGGCAAGAATAAACTATGAAACTAAAGCAAATACAGAGGAATAAACTTGTATGGCAAGACCTTTTGAGCAATAATTCATACAGGGAACTGTATGGCAAGGACAAACGGACACTATTTTCAGATAAAAGGTAAAATAATATTGTGCCATGGGTTTGTTGGGACCATATCTAGTACTGAGAAGAATTATATTTTACAGACCATAACAGTGAGGAACTTATCACTTATTTATGTTTTTAATTAGATTTTATTTTATATATTTATTTCTTCCTTCAATGTTATTTTTCATGTCAGTGTTAATGTCATGATGGTGTTAATGTCACTTTCAGTTTGACTCATTAGGACTTGATTAAAAACCAGCTTTGTTCTTTGTCATTTCTGTCCAGTAAAACTATTAATTTATAAATCAATAGACAGCTCTACCTAAAATAAATCCTCCAGCTGCAGCTGATGCAGAACACTGCTGCTGGCTTTCTGACTAAAACTATAAAGATAGAGCACATCACCCAGTTCTAAAGACCTTCCACTGGCTCCCTGTCTCAGACAATAGACTATAAAATACTGTTGCTAGTTTATAAATCACTGAACAACTTAGCACCACAATACATTAAAGATCTGCTGCTGTTGTATCAACCTTCCAGACCCCTCAGGTCTTCTGGTTCTGGTCTGCTCTGCATCCCCAGAACCAGAACCAAACGTGGGGAAGCAGCATTCAACTTCTATGCACCAAAAATCTGGAACAAACTTCTGGAAAATTGTGCAAAAACCAAAACACTGAGTTTCTTTAAATCAAGGCTAAAACCCCACCTGCTTTTGTACTTTCTGCATGGAGTTTGCATGTTCTCCGTGTGCATGGTGGGTTCTCTCCCAGTTCTCCGGCTTCTTCCCACAGTCCAAAAACACTGTGAGGTTAATTGGTCTCTCTAAATTGTCCGTAGGTGTGAGTCTGTGTGCATGGCTGTTTGTCCTGTCTGTCTCTGTGTTGTACCCCGGCTCTCTCCCGAAATGTCTCGTTGGAGATAGGCACCAGCGTGGGGTCAGGAGGGGTTGGTGTAAAAAAATGGATGGAAGAGAATGTGTAGGTCCTCACCAACTGGGCTGGGTAGATGCCATCATGCCGGTTTCCTTGTGGGTGCCATGTTTGTGTGAAGGAAACATATATTTCCTAAACCACTATCAACAAAGGAAATTTTGTCAACAGGGGCACCTGCAGGATATTATCGAAGAGTGCACACACTGCACCTGATCCACCAGAACTGTGCACACAATAAGGTGGGGTTCCCTCCACCTCTCTTAGAACTAACTAAAAGGAGAATCAAAGTCCACTTATTTATTTTTAGCTAGCTTCTCAACATTTGGCTTACAGAAAGAGCACCAATATGCCAAAGAAACAAAAGTAAACTGACCAATAGCATTTATGTGTAGGAGATACAGTACATGTGCCCACCCTCACAGAGATCTGGGCTACGTACAAGACATTTTAACACAAAATACCTTCTTTTCTCTCCACAATTTTATTAGCAATAAAGAAGGTTAAAAAAACAATAATTATATGTCATTTTTTACTTAAAATAAAATTTCAAGGTATGTACATTGCGAACAGCTGTTACTGTTTGTCAATATCTGTTTTTAGAATTCCCATCTATGACTGCAATTCATTCTTACAATGTGTATTATTTAAATGTAAATAAGAAAATTGGTACAAATTAAATGTTTTTAAGGTTTTGTTTACAGTATAGTATGTTGGAAATAGCAAAGAACATGTATGGAAGACCACTGCAATCCCCACTTGCTGACAGTTATAGTTAAATAAATGATTGTGCTGCTGTCACTGAGTGTCCATCTGTCAGCAGCATCCCAGCTGCCAGCAGCACAATAAGCTCTACTCTCCTGTGACGTGGAGGCCTGTGTACGTCACAGATGACCTCTGGGGAAAGGTCATCATGTAAGACTAAATCACAAACATCATATAGAGTAAGTGGAAAAAAGTGTGTGGAAATCTTTTTTTGACGTTCTGCAGAAGTGGGTTGGAAATTAGAGGTTACAACAGTTTATACCTCCAACTCGTTTTCCTGTGCCTTCTCTCCAATATTATCTACTTTGGAGCAAGAGGAGGTGCATTATGCAATATTCAGTATCTGTTATGTTCATTTAGCTTACCGCACTGACATGCCTGCTGAGTCACTGAAACAAACTAGGCTTTTCACAGAGCTCTGTGTTTCTGTCTGTTCCACTGAGTTTTCCAATGGAGCCCAGTTGAAGAAAAAAGAAAAAAGGAAGCTTGGGAAAGGGATTAGGATGCAACATCTGAGCTTTTGTTATATATTTAGAAAGTGAATTCCAGTTGTTCTGTTTCACAATATATATCAGGGGGAAAAAAGCATGAAACCATGCTGTTTTCTGTGTGATTTTGCTAAAGAAAGTTAGTGTGGCACTGAACACACTAAGGTGAGAAACATTAATGAAAATTATATATTTCATGATTCATCCCACTGCTTTGATGAGCTGTGTATTATTCTTTCAGAGTCACCAAATTCTGGCTGCCTCTCCTGTAATGGGATCTCAATTTATGAACTGGCAGACAAAAATTATGATAATAATTACCGAGTACCATGGACAGGCAATTTAGGTCAGCAGCATTCACCACTATTTCCTGACCATATACCGTGAGATGTACAGTGTAATCCATTTTTATTTCAGAGCAATGTGTAAGTGATAAAATAATCTCAAATTTTACTGCTGCAGCCAAAAAGTCGAGTTTTAAAGGAGACTTATGCAAAATCCATCCTTTAGTCCCTAAGAGGGATCAATCAAATCAATCAAAATTTATTTGTATGGCACAATTCAGCAACAAAGCATTTCAAAATGCTTTACATCACAAAAACACAGTCATGCAACATAGAATTAATTGAAATGTTACATTTAATCAAGTGCCATTTTTAAATTCTTAATTGATTATGTTTCAAAAGCAACTCCAAAAAGGTGGTTTTTAGTCTAGATTTAAGTGTTTCAGCAGTTTTGTAATATTCTAGAAGTTTGTTCCAGATTTGTGGTTCTTAGAAGCTGAATGCTTTTTCTCCATGTTTGGTTTTGGTTCTGAGGATGCAGAGCAGACCAGAACCAGAAGACCTGAGGGGTCTGGAAGGTTGATACAACAGCAGCAGATCTTTAATGTATTGTGGTGCTAAGTTGTTCAGTGATTTATAAACTAGCAACAGTATTTTATAGTCTATTGTCTGAGACAGGGAGCCAGTGGAAGGTCTTTAGAACTGGGTGATGTGCTCTATCTTTATAGTTTTAGTCAGAAAGCCAGCAGCAGTGTTCTGCATCAGCTGCAGCTGTTTGATTTGTTGATCATTCAATGATTATTAAATGAGATAATCATTAAATCTACACAGCTCAGCTCTATAAGAAATCTGCCCATTTGTTCTCTCTTGGTGAAAACCCCCTGATCCAATTCTTTAAGACTCTATATTGTCGTGAAAACTGGCATACGGTTGTGAGATCTTTCCAGGTACACGCAGAAAACAGAGCATAAAGGCCTGAGGGAAATAAGTAATCTTGCAGTTTGATTTAAGTATAATTAAAAATAAATATATATACGTATGTGCACATGTAAACACTGAATGATTTTCTGTAATGTATTTTTGTATCTTAATCTGTAATGATTATAAAAAGATCATGATTATGATTGATAGTTATGTATGTGATTTACAGTCGTGGTTGATAATTAATAATGGATTATAGAAATGTGTTGATTTAAAAACATACTAAAAGTTATGATAAATGTAAATGATAAAATGATTGTGTTAATGATTTATAATGAATTAACAGAAATGTGATGAAGATGGAATTAATGTAATGGGTGAGGTCTTGTACTCAGGCTGTGTCGCAATAGGCAAACTGAGTGGAGCGAGGGAGTAGGGGAGTGTCAGGGAGTATGATTGCGAAAGATGTCATCTGCCTCGCAAAAAGAGGAAGTTCACATGATGTCTAACGCTGTAAGTCACGCAGGGGCTGATGGTTGGGAAAGGTTGGGACTTTCCATAGACTCATCGAACGTTCGAGAAGTCACGTACACCGCCTCCCCATACACAACCATGGGCTGAGATAGTATAAAAGATGGCAGAAAGAGGAACAAACTGTTCTTAGTCCGCGGTGCTGAAGACAAGTCAACAGGAGGACGCAGAGGAAAGACCAGCGGAGGACAGCACTTTGGAGCTACGGGGAAGTTGAGACTTCGCACCGCCAAGAAGGGACAAGATCCTTCAGCCCCCAGCCCTGGCTCCTGATTCTACTGCCGACTCTGCCTCAACCCAATGATCTCAAACTCACTGCAACAGACTTGGAGAAAAGACAAAGATCCCTGGAGGGATAAAGAATTGGGCGTTCGAAGGACAAGGACCAGTTCTGCTTTGCTTCTATTCTAAAGAGGATTTTTCCACAAAGACAAAGATTCTGACCAAGGAATTGAAGATTTCTGTTGCCAAGATCAACTGCCATCTGGGTATGAGTTGAACTGCTCCCCAAAAGCCTGTCTCAGTTTATTAGTGACACAGGTCAGGGAAGGGAGTTAGGATAAAATGATTGGTTTATGTTAATTTTATTATTTTAAATTAGTACTGTAATCTCTAATAATTAATCTGTATGTCACTTATCCCTGCTAAAGCTTGCTTAATAAATATATCTTTTTAAAATTTTGTAGAGGTTGGTGGACATTGAAATTAATTGAGTCATTGATTATTTTAGTTTCTCCGATTAAAGTAAAATTAGTGTACATCAGGGGTTTTCAAAGTATGAAAGGGTGAGCCCCCCTCCAAGGAGCACAATGCCTGCTGCGCCCCATCCCCCAATAATCAACCCACACACAAAAAATGCCACTACAAAACACCTTCTAATTGCTTTTATTTTAGAACCATCTCATCTTTTAAAATGACACTTTATCTGAATGAAATTTAACACATGAACATTTTAAAACATTTCCTCCCATTTTAATTATTTTATCAGTGCCTTTGTATGGCAAATATGCCCTTTTTTCATTTTTCTAATGATAAGAACAACCTGTTGAGGAAAAATGATTATATATAGTGCTTGATACAGTTAATCTTAAAAGATATATGGAACACTCTTATTTTGAACAGGTTTATGTTAAGCATTTAAAACTAAACCAGATGGGTAAGCATTCAGAGACACAGGAACCAAATGCAGATTAAGGGAGATCACTCAATGGAGCCTCCCCACTGTGAGGCCGGGCTATAGGAGGCCATAAAATTAGCATTTTCCTTGGGAGACAGAGACTTTAGATTTCTCAGGTATCTGTGAGATCTTATCTCAGGATCGTTCTGTACTCAGAAGGACCGTGGGAGCCACGGGGGGTCAGAGCGCAGCGGTTTGCTTCTTTGTCTCGGTAGAAGGCAGATGGTCCTTTGATCTTTGCGTAGATCAGGGGGAGTTTCCAAGTTTCTCTGAGTGCTTAAGGGAGTTTCCAGTTGGTCAACAAGAGGAACGCCTAGAATGCATAAATTAAATAGAAAAACACCCACTCAGTATAAAATTTAGTGTCACCACTAGATTTTCAGAGAGTTGCCACTATTTTGCTTTTTTGCAGCAGCTCTCTCCAAAGACGTCTTTGTTTTTTGTTTTGTCTTTGTTTTGTGTTTGTCTGTCTTCCCCTTGTCTGTCTTTATTTTTATGAGAAAAAGTGGGCGGGGCTGACTATTGCATAGTAACGAACAATATGCACCTTGCTTTTAACATAAGACCATGATGGAAACATTTATGGTGCATTTGTACAGTGAGTCCATGTTGTGCAATGATAGGGTTATCAAACCTACACATTTTCCTTCCTTTTTCATTAATTAGATTTCCTCTATACAAACACAGAACAGTGGACAAGATGCCTCTCAGACCTGTGAAGATGCTGTTGCAGTAATCAATGCGACTAAAGGTAAACACATGGATGAGTTTCACTAGATCTGGCTGAGACATTAGTCATTTAACCCTGGAAATGTTCTTTAGGTGATAGAAGGCCGACTTTGTAACTGTCTTCATGTGGCTCTGAAGGTTCAGGTCAGAGTCCATCACTACTCCCAGATTTCATGCCTGATCACTAGTTTCTAGCTGTAATAACTGAAGCTGTGCACTGACTCTAGATCCCTTTAGGTCCAAAGATAATAACTGCAGTTATTGTTTCTGTTCAGGTGAAGAAAGTTTTGGTACATCCACACATTTATCTGTTCTAAGCATCTGTTGAGTGCTTTAATGGGTTCTGAGTCACATGGTGACATTGTAATGCAGAGCTCTGTATCATCTACGTAGCTAATCTTATTTTCTGCTATAACTTGAGCTAGTGGGAGCATCTAAAGATTTAATAAGAGGTATGTGCGCTATGGCATAAAATTTAGATCATGATATATATCGAGATGGGTGGCGGTAACAATATCACAATATGCTTTGTATAAAACTTACAATAGAAACAAAATTACATTCTAATTGAGTGAAATATATGTATTTGTATGTGTTAAAGCTTGTTTACACTCATTTGTTACTTGTATGTAATGTTTAACAGTTTTTTATGTTGCTACCTATTATTAGCAACGATAGGCAGCAGTTTAATGTCAATGGTTAAATCAATCTATATATATACAGTACAGACCAAAAGTTTGGACAAACTTTCTCATTGAATTCAATGAGAAGGTGTGTCCAAACTTTTGGTCTGAACCAAATCCGATGGCGACAGCTAATTCAGCAGTGCTTCGCTTTCACAGACGTCTAACTTTTTTCGTCACTTAGAAAAGAAGCTCAAAAAATGGTAAGCTCCGTTGACGTGATGTTAGCAAAGCTAGCCGTACAGAGACACATAAGCATTTGTGATGAAAAAAAGTCACTCACTGCGCTGAATTACTGTGCGGAGGTGTTGACTAACGTGTTGCATATATGGGACAACACTGTGTCTAAAAGTCTGCAACATGACATTCACGAACGATCCGAGTCTTCTGAACTTCTCTTTACTAGAAGATAGGACTGGAGCCTCACTGAGAGCCATTCTTTGCTCTACGTACACTACAGTAGCTATCATTATTTTATCTAATTATATACATTGATATTTATTTAATCAGCAAATAAATAAAACACAAGAATGAAAGAGCACACAGAGCATGCGCATTGCTCATTGATTGTTTTCGTTCAAAGTGGCAGCTATAATCTCTGCCATGATGGTAGACATTACAGCATTGTACTGCCTGGCTTCATGCAGTGGGAGGGAGGGTGAGAACAGTCAAGGTGAGCACCTTGTGCTTGGTTACTTCTTGCTTGTTGCTCTTTGGTCAGTGTTCATAGTTGAGCGTTGTTTACCATCAGGGCATTGCCTCAATTGCTATGTTTAATGGTGCAGACAGTGGTGATTTCTGACATGAATGATTTGGGCAAATGCCCAGGGTATTATCTTTTTAGATAAGCAGAACAAACTCTTTGTTCTGCTTTTAATATTGGTTAAATTTATTTCAGCTCTAGGTGTTTTTCATATCTAGGTGTTTTTATGGGAATGTGAATCTTTCAGATCAATTTGATTAGCAAATTAGATAATTTTTTACATTTTATTGTGTCATAGAGGTGTGTTGGTCTTGGTCTTGCCTCGGTCTCGGGTTAGGTGGTCTTGACTACAATACTGTGAGGAGGGAATATATATGGTAAAATACAGGAGCATGGTGGGTAAAGGGTAGAAAACCATAGTTTCTCTTAGAATACACCCTCCATCCTGTGATGGAACTGGACCCAGTTCATCAATATGATGGGGACAGAGATAAACTCTTGTCCCTGAGCTCAGGTCCAGAACCTGCTTTCTGATACAGACCCCCGCTCACTGTCCACCGGCAATCCTGAGCTAACACCCTGCACATTAATGTTGATGCGTTGGAAGCACCGGATTTATACAGCATGACTAAACATAGCATACAAGTGAAAGCTAAGCGGTGACTTTTTGCCTGAATACGGAATAAAACACAGAACTGCATTTTGACATTTTTGATCTTTTTGGACTGAGTAAGCCAGAATCCACGGTGCATCAGGTGACTATTTGAGTTAAATTCACCTTTTGTTTTGATCACCTTTAAGTCTAAAGTTTTTTGATCTTTGAATTTGAGTTTTGGACAAATACAGTAGTCACTACAGACCTATTCCAGATTTGGTTGAATATATTATAAATTAATAAAGGATTATAGGAAGGCATAGCCAATACCCCGATAGACCACTAGGAAAAGTTATTGTTGATATTTAGAAATTTATTTAACAAAAACTGTGCCTATATCGAGAATAAAGCATGTTTAAATTACCTGTTTTAGGGCAGCGGTCCAAAACCTTTTTAGTCGCGCGGAGCGGTCAGCCCTTTGCATTTTTGCTGCGGACGGGGGTGGGGGGGCGTTGTAAGTATTGAGTCCAATGCCGTTGTTGTGGGGGGTGGGGGTACTCAGTACTCCGATGTTGTTTTGTTACTCATTCTGCTGCAAGTTGGCTCAATTTTGACGCGCAAGACGTAACCGGTAAAATCCGCTTTAGGATTTTCAAAAAAAAAGATCCGGAAGTAGTTCATTATTTCTTCCTCAGCCTGGTACCAATTGGTTCGCGGACCGGTACCAGTCCGTGGCCCGGTGGTTGGGGACCACTGTTTTAGGGGACTCCCAGAGAACTGGGAGACCTCTCTATTTTGGAATGCCCTACAAAACATTACATTGCACTCTCAGTGAATCACATAAATCTTCTGCATGTGATCAGGTTTAAAAGAACCCAGCTGAATTTTGTTTGGTATGTCTGTGTTTACTGAACCAATGGGTGGTACTGAATATTTTGGCATGTATACATGTACCATTCCACCCCTACTTGTCATTGTCTAATTGTCTTCAAAGACTCATGACTATAGAAGTCAGATTGAAACAATCTGTTGAAACAGAACATACTGAATTATACAGATAGTAATAAAACATGTAACAGATTTTTAAAATAAGATGTTCATGTTTAACCTGCTACTCTATTTGTTTTGTGTTTCACAGCATCCCCTACAGTGCGGATTGTCCATGCAGGCCAGGCCTGTAATGTGGAGGAAGAGCAATATAGCGAGAGGGTTTACATCATCCGAGAGGGAGAAACTCTGGAACTCCAGTGTCTTGTCACTGGACATCCTCGACCACAGGTAATTATGTTGTTGATGTAAAATGTTGCTTTAAGTTAACTAAAACTAAAGGCAACAAATGAAGCACTAGTTAGGTTGTTTTGTTACCACAGAAACAATCTGATGCTATGAGTTTAATCTTTGAGTTTGAGCTCTGTTTGTTCACAAATACAAATTAATAAACTGTAATTATAACTGATTGCATTTTATGTTGGCCAGTAAAACTACTCCCCCTCTCCCAGATTAAATCCAACACAGAAGTTGTTAGAGGTGCTGATGTTTTTAGCAGCATGAGGGGCCCCTATGTTCCATTTGACTATAATATATTGTTCAGTTTATAAAGTTTAAAAAGCATTTATGAATAAGTGAATTTTTATCCTTGATTTAAATAAACTCTGGGTTTTCAGCTGTTTTACAGTTTTCTGGAAGTTTGTTCCAGATTTGTGATGCATAGAAGCTGAATTTGTTAGGATCTGGGGAAGGCTGGTTGGGGGGTCTCTAGTTTCTCCACCAGGGGGCATCCTGGGACCTTCCGGAGGGCGTGAACCTGGAGCGGCACACCTGCTGCCACTTACCATTGTTTGGAGGGGTTTATCAGGATGGAGCCGCCGACACTCCAGTGCCAGAGTGTTAGCCTGTGATGGTACTATCATTGTTGCTCACCTCCGACCACCTATTCTCCAAGTAACCTCCTCTTGTGCTGCCTTTCCTAGATTGTTTCCGTGAAGCCCTGAGTATCTCCGAACTTCTACGAACCGGATCCCTTCCGGCACCTGTCAGAGATCTCCCTCCATCCACCTGTCCGCCCTCTAGAGAAACTCACGCCCTCGTTCCAGCTTGCAGCTCCGGATCCTAGCGGTTCACCTCTCCGTGCTCTGACGAGCTCACCGGCAAGTAGGTCTCTGGCTGGACTGCATTCCCACGATCTCTGAAACCCCTCTTACCTGTCTTATTTCCACCCAGAAATCCAGAACCACACAGACGAGCACCAGTTCCGGATCACCTTTGTACATTCCTGTTTGCACAGTATTTAATAAATCACCTTTACCGTTACCCGTCTCCAGAGTGTGTTCTGCGCATGTGGGTTCGAAAGATTGACCTCAACATGACAGAACACTCTGGCCAACAACAGACCCCAGCAGATGCACTCCGAAGAAGCTTAGCGGAACAACATTCCCTAATTCAAAGCCACGATGCTGCTTTACGAGAACTAAATAAACGCCAGATCGAGGCAAATAACCGTCTTGATGAAATCGCAGGTTTTTTACAGTCATCCCGTCAGCAGTCTCCAGAACCTGTACCAGTTCCCCCACCCAGTCCCAGTACCGCAGCAGCCGTAGTCCATTCCACGTCTTCAGAGTGTCGGCCACCTAACCCGGAAAGATTCTCAGGTGACGGGAGTAAGTTCAGAGGATTTCTTTTCCAGTGCACTATATTATTTAATCACTCCCCGCACTGTTTCTCCCATGACGGAGCCAAGATCTCATTCATAATTTCCCACTTATCAGGCCAGGCGTTAGACTGGGCAGAGTCGAGGTTTTCTTCATCCACAACTTATGATTGCACCTTTGAGGAGTTCTTGAAAGAATTTAAACAAGCGTTTAACCAAGACTCAGACAAGACTTTAAGTTCCCGAGATCTGCTAGAAATTAAACAGGGTCAGCGAACCGTAGCTGAGTTTGCCATTGACTTCCGCATTAAAGCGGCGGCGTCTGGGTGGAACCCTCCGGCACTTAAAAGTGCTTTCTACAACGCCCTCCAAGATAACATAAAGGACTTACTAGCAACTTTAGACGAGCCCAAGACCCTGGAGGAGTTGATTAGTTTGGCTATCCGTTTGGATAACAGAACCCGCGCTCGGGCTAGAGGTAAAAGAAATCCATCTGTGAGAGTGGCTGTGGAGGGCTTGTCACCAAACCTTTCTACTGCAGTCGTTCCGCCGGCAGCAGAAGCAGAGCCCATGCAGATAGGGCACACTCGCCTCTCCCCCGAAGAAAGGCAGAGACGAATGAATGCCAAACTCTGTTTGTATTGCGGCGCAGCGGGCCATTTCATCGCTTCCTGTCCAACAAAGGTAAAAGCCAGGGTCCGCTGGTAGATGCGAGGAGGCTGGCGGACTATCAAATTAAAGAAAAATCTCCTCGTTTACTATTACCCATCACTCTTTCTGTTCACGATCAATCTATAACGCTTTCAGCCCTGGTTGATTCCGGTTGTGAGCGCAATTTAATGGATTCCAGCCTCGCGCAACAACTGTCCATTGAAACTGTTCCTTTAAAGGTCCCCTTGAAGGTTTCAGCTCTGGACGGCAGAGCACTCCATCAGATAACCCACCAAACTGTTCCGCTGAATCTTCTGATCTCTGGTAATCACCATGAAAAGATTTCATTTTTTATTTTTCCCGCAGCCAGTTCCGCTATCATCCTGGGCTTCGACTGGTTAGAATGTCATAATCCCCACATCGACTGGTCTGAACGACACATAATTTCCTGGTCCATTAACTGTCACTCGTCTTGTCTCCGCTCAGCCTTGCCGCCAGGTCCGTCACCGGAGGGCCAGCAGGAGGCAGACCCACCTGATCTCTCAGCTGTTCCGGTGGAGTATTACGATTTAGCCGCGGTTTTCAGCAAGGTAAAAGCACTGTCACTCCCTCCGCACCGGCCGTACGATTGTGTGATAGATCTGTTACCCGGAGCTCCCCTGCCTAACAGTCGCTTGTACAATATTTCCCGGACAGAGAGAGAAACCATGGAAAAATACATTAAGGAGTCCCTTGATGCAGGAATAATCCGCACCTCGTCTTCCCCGTTAGGGGCGGGGTTTTTCTTTGTTGAAAAGAAAGATGGGACTCTCAGACCATGCATTGATTACCGAGGTCTCAATCAAATCACAGTTAAAAATAAATATCCATTACCCCTCCTCTCATCTGCGTTCGAGCCTGTTCAAGGAGCCACCATCTTTACTAAGCTGGATTTAAGAAATGCTTATCACCTCCTACGCATACGGGATGGGGATGAGTGGAAAACTGCATTTAAGACCCCATTAGGCCATTTCGAGTATTTAGTCATGCCTTTTGGTTTATCTAATGCCCCAGCCTGTTTTCAAGCCCTGATAAACGATGTCCTGAGGGATTTTCTGAACGTTTTCGTGTTTGTCTACCTTGACGACATTCTGATTTATTCTAAAAGTCTTCCAGAACACCAGAAACATGTCCGTCTTGTTCTCCAGCGGTTACTGGAGAACCGGCTGTTCGTCAAAGCTGAGAAATGTGAGTTTCATCAACCATCTGTTACATTTCTCGGTTATGTCTTAGAGGGTGGACAGGTCAGACCATCAGAGGACAAGATCAGAGCAGTTCTAGAGTGGCCGGTTCCGGAAACCAGGAAACAGCTCCAAAGGTTCCTCGGGTTTGCAAATTTCTATAGGCGGTTTATTAGAAATTACAGTCAAACCGCCCTGCCGTTAACTGCTCTAACTTCACTCAAGACCACCTTCTCCTGGACTCCCGAAGCAGACGCCGCCTTTTCGAAGCTAAAATCGTTATTTGCTAATGCACCCATACTCGTCCAACCTGACCCCACCAAACAGTTTGTCCTTGAGGTGGACGCCTCAGATTCTGGTGTAGGAGCCGTCCTTTCACAGTTTTCAGACTCTGACCATAAGACTCATCCCTGTGCCTTTTACTCCCGCAGATTGTCTCCAGCTGAAAGAAACTATGATGTGGGAGACCGTGAGCTGCTCGCCATCAAACTGGCTCTTGAAGAGTGGAGACATTGGCTGGAGGGCACAACGCACCCTGTACTGGTTTGGACCGATCACAAAAATCTTGCCTATTTGAAAACTGCTAGGCGCCTTAACCCCCGACAGTCACGATGGTCGTTATTTTTCTCCCGGTTTAACCTATCCATTTCTTATCGCCCTGGCTCTAGAAATACTAAACCAGACGCGCTTTCCCGGTTGTACTCCCCTGACGATTCTGACAGGTCTCCGGCCCCCATCCTGCCCCCCAATTGTTCCATCGCGTCAGTCACTTGGGAGGTTGAAGATCTGATAAAACAAGCCCAATTATCTGAACCCGATCCTGGTACCGGTCCTCCCAACAAGGTTTATGTACCCGCTTCTGTCAGACCGAGACTCATCAATTGGATGCACTCCACCAAGTTCTCTGCCCACCCAGGGGTCAGTAGAACCATTTCGCTCATATCCCGTCGATTCTGGTGGCCGTCGAGCTACAAGGACATTAAGGAGTATGTGTTAGCCTGCTCCGTCTGTGCTCGTAATAAACCGTCCCATCAACTTCCGGCTGGTCAGCTCCAACCGCTTCCTACCCCTAAACGACCCTGGTCTCACGTTGCTCTGGATTTTGTTACAGGACTACCCGTCTCGGGGGGTATGTCCACCATCCTCACAGTTATTGACCGGTTCTCCAAGGCTTGCCACCTGATCTCTTTAAAGAAACTCCCCTCTGCCTTTCAGACGGCTCAGCTCCTGGTCAGGCACGTTTTTCGACTACATGGCATCCCGCAGGAGATACTGTCTGACCGGGGACCTCAATTCGTAGCGCGGGTATGGAAACATTTTTGTGCAGCTTTGGGGGCTAAGGTTTCCTTGTCCTCTGGTTATCATCCACAGAGTAATGGCCAAACTGAACGCATGAACCAGGAGCTGGAAGCTATGCTCAGATGCCTCACATCGACCAACCCCACCGACTGGAACAAGTACCTTTCGTGGGTCGAGTATGCTCACAATTCTCACGTCTCCTCCGCTACTGGTCTCTCCCCTTTTGAAATCTCATTAGGTTACCAACCTCCGTTGTTTCCTTCAGATGAGAAGGTCATTGCTGTCACCTCAGTGCAACACCACATCCGCCGCTGCAGGGCCATCTGGAAGACTGCGGTGTCCGCCCTTAATCGCACCCTGGAACAGAACCGCCGGTTTGCTGACCGCAGACGGAAACCTGCACCTGTCTATACTCCCGGTCAACAGGTTTGGCTCTCGACCAAGGATATACCGCTAAAATCTATGTCTAAGAAGCTGTCCCCCCGCTTTATTGGGCCGTACAAAGTCGAATCGGTTATCAGTCCATCAGCGGTCCGTCTGCAGCTACCCTCTTCACTCAGAGTTCATCCTACCTTTCATGTTTCCCAAATCAAGCCCGTTGTTTCCAGTTCCTTGCACCCGCCACCAGAACCCCCTCCGCCTGCCCGAGAGTTTGAAGGGGGCCCCGTTTACTCTGTCCGCCAGATTGTCGATTCCCGTAGGCGGGGTAGGGGTTGGCAATATTTAGTGGACTGGGAGGGTTATGGCCCTGAGCACCGTCAATGGGTTCCCTCCTCTTATATTGTTGACCCGTCTCTGATTTCGGACTACCGTTCCTCTCTCCCTTCTGGGTCTGCTGGACCGCCGGGTGGCGGTCATTGAGGGGGGGGTACTGTTAGGATCTGGGGAAGGCTGGTTGGGGGGTCTCTAGTTTCTCCACCAGGGGGCATCCTGGGACCTTCCGGAGGGCGTGAACCTGGAGCGGCACACCTGCTGCCACTTACCATTGTTTGGAGGGGTTTATCAGGATGGAGCCGCCGACACTCCAGTGCCAGAGTGTTAGCCTGTGATGGTACTATCATTGTTGCTCACCTCCGACCACCTATTCTCCAAGTAACCTCCTCTTGTGCTGCCTTTCCTAGATTGTTTCCGTGAAGCCCTGAGTATCTCCGAACTTCTACGAACCGGATCCCTTCCGGCACCTGTCAGAGATCTCCCTCCATCCACCTGTCCGCCCTCTAGAGAAACTCACGCCCTCGTTCCAGCTTGCAGCTCCGGATCCTAGCGGTTCACCTCTCCGTGCTCTGACGAGCTCACCGGCAAGTAGGTCTCTGGCTGGACTGCATTCCCACGATCTCTGAAACCCCTCTTACCTGTCTTATTTCCACCCAGAAATCCAGAACCACACAGACGAGCACCAGTTCCGGATCACCTTTGTACATTCCTGTTTGCACAGTATTTAATAAATCACCTTTACCGTTACCCGTCTCCAGAGTGTGTTCTGCGCATGTGGGTTCGAAAGATTGACCTCAACATGACAGAATTCTGTTTCTCCATGTTTGGTTCTGGTTCTGGGGATGCAGAGCAGACCAGAACCAGAACCAGAAACCTGAGGGGTCTGGAAGGTTGATACAACAGCAGCAGATCTTTAATGTATTGTAGGTTAAGTTGTTCAGTGATTTATAAACTAGGAACAGTATTTTGTCAAGATCTGTGTTTTTATTTCGAGTTTTCTGTGTCTGAGTCTCCGTGTTGTCCTGTCTCCCTTTGATTGTTCCCAGGTGTGTCTCTTTCCCTGATTACCTCTTGTGTATTTAATGCCACCTGTGTCTCCGTGTCTCTGTCGGGTCCTTGTCGTTGTTTGTTTAGTTGTGTGCGGTCTATTCTGTCTTTCGTATGTCCAGTGTTACCAGTATTGAGCCCTGGTTTCTGCTTAGCTGTGCTGCCTGGATTGTGGACCATTTTTGGATTCATTTGCACTACTATTTCACCATTAAAACCATCATTTTCACTGCAACCTGGATCTGCTGCGTTTCCCTCACCGCTATCTACAGTACACCACTTCATGACAATTTTATAGTCTATTGTCTGAGACAGGGAGTCAGTGGAAGGTCTTTAGAACTGGGTGATGTGCTCTATCTTTATAGTTTTAGTCAGAAAGCCAGCAGCAGTGTTCTGCATCAGCTGCAGCTGGAGGATTTATTTTAGGTAGAGCTGTAAAGATACTGTTGCCGTAATCAAAGCAATTAAGGATAAACACATGGATTAGTTTCTCTAGATCAGGGGTCACCAACACGGGCACTCAGTCGCCTGAGGGGACATTGCCAGTCACCAGTGGAGCTAAAAATAGCCATTGTCATTAGGGAGCACTGCCAAAAAAAAAAAATTTAATTAAATGTTTTTACCTTGAAGTAATAACATTTGTTTATTTTTTTAAATAAAAAAAGTAAACTATAATGACGTTTAAAATAAATTGCTTTTGTATAAAACTCTTTTCTAGGGTTAAAGTTCAGAATTATGCAGAGACGCCTGCAGGATATTATTAGGATATTAGGAGGGCAGCAGTGCCTGCAGCTGTTCGACTGTTCCCACTCTGTACCTTAAGATTTTCCTTTAAGTGAAGAAAGAAAAAAAATAATTTCAGAAATTTGTATTATTTAACCCTCTTTACTATTAATAAAATTGTGGGGAAAAAAATTCACTTTTGTGTGAACAGATCTTGTACATAGCGCACATCTGTGTGCGCTGTGGGGGTCAAAGGGCACGCCAAAGCCTAAATTTTATTGGTCAGTTTGCTTTTGTTTATTTGGCGGCTTTAGGCTTTTTCTGTGAGCTAAAAATTAATGAGCAGTTTGAACCTTTTGTAGTTCTAGGAGTGGTCAGAAAGAGACATAGGCACCCTTCTGTCAAATTCTAATCGGAGTTTGATTGATGAGTGATTAATCATTAATTGATTTTAATTTCCGGTCACATGATGCCCCCCCCCGCCCCCCCAAACCCCATCCGATATTCCTTCACCTTCAGACCTCTGTGTTTTAAAAATAATACAATTAAAGAATGAATAAACATTATGAGTTTTAAGAGTAATACAAAAGGTGTTAAATAATTGAGAATAATTTTGGAAAACAAATTTTCAGTACAACTTAAAACATCAGCTCACAGACCTCAACCTTCTGGATGTGCTGTGGTCACCATGCTTATTGATTATCAGCTCACAGACCTCAACCATCTGGATGGGTTTTGGTCACCATGCTTATTGATTATCAGCCATCAGCTCTCAGGATTTGCAGCACTCCATCTGTGTGCCAGTGGCACATGTGACCACTTGTGAGCAAATTAAAACACAGTACAATTAGAGCACAAAAAATAATAAGTGATCATCAGTATCAAGATTAATACACAGATTGTCACCTTTCCTAGATAAGTTTAGATTTATCCATGCCATCTGTGTATGTGTATGTGTGTGTCGGGTGTGTGCGTCCAGGCGCAATAGTAAACACATACCGCTAAAGAAAAACTACAGTTTAACTGTTTTACTGTATTATTTATGGTAGCACGACTAGTCAGTGCTAACTATAAGTTTGTGATTTCCTTCATCACTTAAATTTTAAACTCTTATAGATTTTTTTTTCTGTAACACTTGCTAGTGTGATACATGTCAGTAAAAGTTCCTCATCTGTACATGTACTTCTTAAGAACATGTGACAGACAGTAAAGAGGCCTATGTGAGGCTACTAAAATTTAACTTTTATCTTTCCGCAGTTAAAGAATTTGTCCAGACTTTTCCAGAATTTGGCCTGGCATCATTGTGAATGATTTCGTTCAGTTGTTTTTTTCTTGCTGTTGAATCAACACTGATCTTCCCACTGCTTCATGCTTTCTCCAAAATAGTAAATCTTGATTTAAATACATTTGAAACTCTTTTTTTCTGTAACACTTGCTAGTGTGAAACATGTTAGTAAAAGTTCCTCATCTGTAAATTTATTTCTGAAGAATATCTGACAGGGACAAAACAGGCCTCGGTGAGGATACTTACTTAGGATACTTATACTCTTTCAGCTTTCCCTACAGTTGAAATTGTTTTATTACTAAAACTTTTAAATGATCAATGTGAACCATCAGTCTGTATTAAAATAGTTAATGTAATTCATATTATTTATTTAGATTTGATGTTTTAATGTGTGCCCTTGGATTTCTATTGATTTATTGAATGTGTAAATATTTATCAAACTGAATGGCCATTCAGTTTTATATAGTTTTTTTTCTTTTGGTGTTTGTTGCACAAATTCAAATATATGCTGGCTATCAGCCAACAATTTAATCAGTGAATTTGTTTTTTCTTAAATACTCCCTCTCACCGAGACTTACTTACATCTTCTGACAACTAGCCCCACTTATAATAACATTGACTAAGTTTGCTATTACCTAAAAATAAAAATTAAACATACTCACTACACAACCATGCTCCAAGAGTTGCTCACAACATGGTGAATTGTTCTGTTACCTTAAAAATGATCTGCAGCTTTTGTTCCTTGGTCCTAATGATGCTGTTCACTAACAGACAGTACAACACCTCTTGTAATTGATAAGCTTATAAATGATCAATGCGAAGCATCAGTATGCGCTAAAGAAGATCATATCAGTCAGATTAAGTAAAATATCATTATACTCAAAGCAATCAAAATTATATTTCTCTGAAAGGTAATCTCTCCTTTTCAGTGAACTTAGACTGTATGAAAGGAATCAGTGAAATATACTATGAAATCTTTAATCTGCAGAACATTTTAACATACCCAGACACTACGCCATTTCTGCTCAAGCAAACCAAAAGGTTTTGAACAGAACAACCATGTCAAATAATGACACCATGTATCTTTAATCTATGTAGCAAATATATTGCTGCTGCTGCTGTAAGCAGAAAATAAAAGAAGTTTTACGGAGAATAATATTTTGGATGAGTTTAAGAATATTGTTTGCCAAAATCACATGGTGTAACTGTGTAAATGTTCAACTTTTACCACCCAAAATCCTCACTACTTTCAAATAGTTCACTTTTTATTTTATCGTAGTTGTTGCATGGACTCAACTTAAATAGATTAACTTATAAAGCTTTTTTTTTTTTTAATATCCAAATGTTCCTGCCACTTGCTTAAGATGAGTACAAATAACAAGTCGATGATAATTAAGTGATGTTCACTTGAACTTTTTTAAGTCTAATGTTTTATTTTACAGTGAGGAAGGCCGGAGTCTAGCTTTAGCAGATGGCTGAAGGCATCTGATCCGCTTCAAACACAGTACCTGTTTGCTCCAAGGCAAAACTTTGGTAAGGTTAAATTTAGTCGGCTAAAGAAAGTCAGACGGTTCGTTCTCTAATGTGAGAAAATCCCTTGAGGTAGTCAAGTTTCTTGTTTGTTCAGATTTACATAGTATGTTTACTAATTAACGGTTGATTCTTTTGTGTCTAGATGCAATGTAATCATTCAATTCATAATTGAAGTTTTATTATCGGGATTCTGCAGATTAAAGATTTCATAGTATATTTCACTGATTCCTTTCATACAGTCTAAGTTCCCTGAAAAGGAGAGATTACCTTTCAGAGAAATATAATTTTGATTGCTTTGAGTATAATGATATTTTACTTAATCTGACTGATATGATCTTCTTTAGCGCATACTGATGCTTCGCATTGATCATTTATAAGCTTATCAATTACAAGAGGTGTTGTACTGTCTGTTAGTGAACAGCATCATTAGGACCAAGGAACAAAAGCTGCAGATCATTTTTAAGGTAACAGAACAATTCACCATGTTGTGAGCAACTCTTGGAGCATGGTTGTGTAGTGAGTATGTTTAATTTTTATTTTTAGGTAATAGCAAACTTAGTCAATGTTATTATAAGTGGGGCTAGTTGTCAGAAGATGTAAGTAAGTCTCGGTGAGAGGGAGTATTTAAGAAAAAACAAATTCACTGATTAAATTGTTGGCTGATAGCCAGCATATATTTGAATTTGTGCAACAAACACCAAAAGAAAAAAAACTATATAAAACTGAATGGCCATTCAGTTTGATAAATATTTACACATTCAATAAATCAATAGAAATCCAAGGGCACACATTAAAACATCAAATCTAAATAAATAATATGAATTACATTAACTATTTTAATACAGACTGATGGTTCACATTGATCATTTAAAAGTTTTAGTAATAAAACAATTTCAACTGTAGGGAAAGCTGAAAGAGTATAAGTATCCTAAGTAAGTATCCTCACCGAGGCCTGTTTTGTCCCTGTCAGATATTCTTCAGAAATAAATTTACAGATGAGGAACTTTTACTAACATGTTTCACACTAGCAAGTGTTACAGAAAAAAAGAGTTTCAAATGTATTTAAATCAAGATTTACTATTTTGGAGAAAGCATGAAGCAGTGGGAAGATCAGTGTTGATTCAACAGCAAGAAAAAAACAACTGAACGAAATCATTCACAATGATGCCAGGCCAAATTCTGGAAAAGTCTGGACAAATTCTTTAACTGCGGAAAGATAAAAGTTAAATTTTAGTAGCCTCACATAGGCCTCTTTACTGTCTGTCACATGTTCTTAAGAAGTACATGTACAGATGAGGAACTTTTACTGACATGTATCACACTAGCAAGTGTTACAGAAAAAAAAATCTATAAGAGTTTAAAATTTAAGTGATGAAGGAAATCACAAACTTATAGTTAGCACTGACTAGTCGTGCTACCATAAATAATACAGTAAAACAGTTAAACTGTAGTTTTTCTTTAGCGGTATGTGTTTACTATTGCGCCTGGACGCACACACCCGACACACACATACACATACACAGATGGCATGGATAAATCTAAACTTATCTAGGAAAGGTGACAATCTGTGTATTAATCTTGATACTGATGATCACTTATTATTTTTTGTGCTCTAATTGTACTGTGTTTTAATTTGCTCACAAGTGGTCACATGTGCCACTGGCACACAGATGGAGTGCTGCAAATCCTGAGAGCTGATGGCTGATAATCAATAAGCATGGTGACCAAAACCCATCCAGATGGTTGAGGTCTGTGAGCTGATAATCAATAAGCATGGTGACCACAGCACATCCAGAAGGTTGAGGTCTGTGAGCTGATGTTTTAAGTTGTACTGAAAATTTGTTTTCCAAAATTATTCTCAATTATTTAACACCTTTTGTATTACTCTTAAAACTCATAATGTTTATTCATTCTTTAATTGTATTATTTTTAAAACACAGAGGTCTGAAGGTGAAGGAATATCGGATGGGGTTTGGGGGGGAGAAAGATGACAGGATGGGGGGTGGGGCATCATGTGACCGGAAATTAAAATCAATTAATGATTAATCACTCATAAATCAAACTCCGATTAAAATTTGACAGAAGGGTGCCTATGTCTCTCTCTGTGGTCGTTTGGATCCTGGCTGAGCTTTTTACCGCGTGCGGTTCTGACCATATGTATTATTGTTCTAAAGGTTGAGCCAAGAACATTTATGTCTGTATCAAACTAGTAGCCCTTTGTGTTACTCTGTACCCATCAAGTAGCTCCCAGTCTCAAAAAGGTTGGTGACCCCTCCTCTAGAGTTTGTTAAAGGACATTAGTCCTTTAACAATGGAAATGTTCTTCAGGTGATAGAAGGCCGACTTTGTTTTTATATGACTCTGAAGGTTTAAGTCTGAGTTCATCTCTACACAAAGATTTTGGGCCTGATCACCAATTTTTAGTTGTAATAGCCGATGCTGTGCACTCTCTCTAGTATTTATCCATTTTCTTACACCCTTGTCCCTAGTGGGGTCGGGAGGTGCTGGTGCCTATTTCCAGCTAACGTTCCGGGCGAGAGGCGGGGTCACCCTGGACAGATCGCCAGTCTGTCAAAGGGCAACACAGAAACAGGACAAACAACCATGCACACACACACTCACACCTAGGGAGAATTTAGAGAAACCAATTAACCTCTCTCTAGTATTTATGTAGTAAATATATATGTCCCAAAATATATTTATTAAATAACCACCATAAAGTATTATGATTTATATGGGAAAATTTATTGATAATATACAGTATGTTATATTACATGTATGTTCAATATATGTTAAATGTATATAGAAAATTCTATGGAAATGTGTAACATATGCACACACACCCCAGCCTGTGCCCACACACACCGACACACATATCACAAACACAAATATATATATTTTAAATGAAACATTAATATAAGGCTTCAATTTTTGACTGTGTGTTCTATGACTTTAATTTTGTCTTCACAAAATTAAAGTGTGAAGACACACACTTTAATTTTGTGAAAAAATTGTGTAAAGCATTTCGAACTGCATTGTGCTGAAATTTGCTGTACATATAAACTTGATTAATTATATATTCAAGTTTACATATACTATATATATATTCTAAATGAATATGCATTTGTTTTCTTTGCATTATTTGATATCTGAAAGCACTGCATCTTTTTTGTTATTTTGAACGTTTCTCATTTTATACAAATAAATACAAAATATTGGAATTTTGTCAGTAGTTCATAGAATAACAATGTTAATTTTACTCAAACATATACCTATAAAAAGTAAGATCAGAGAAACTAATCATTTTAAGCGGTCTCTTCATTTTTCCCAAAGCTGTCATATATATGTGTGTGTGTGTGTGTGTGTGTGTGTGTGTGTGTGTGTGTGTGCGTGATCACTCTGCTTTGTTCTGCAGATGCGTTGGACTAAGACAGCAGGTGGTGGCTCGGATAGTCAAGGAAAGTTGTCGTTGGAAGGTGGAACTCTAAAAATTGAGAACATCAGTCGCCACCAGGGAGGGCGCTACTACTGCAAGGCTGAGAATGGACTGGGATTCCCGGCAATACGCTCCATACGAGTGGATGTCTACTGTAAGCACTCAAACCGAAAAAAGCCTATCTAGTTCTGAATAAATGTAACGTTTACTTTTAAACAAACATTTTCGTCAAAATATTCTTAAGACTTCAGATAACTGAGCGTCATACAGTGCCTATAAAAATCCCTGAATGTCTAACATTTTTATTGATCTTAGAATCAATTATAATCAAGAAACAGTGGCTCTTATTTTTTTTACAGATATTTACAAACAATATTTGGTCAAAGTGAAAACTGATTTCTTAGTTGTTTCCCAAACATTGATTGAAATGTTTTGTTCTTTATACACATACATAAAGGCACATACAGAAACAGACTTAACTAAAAATCAAAATCAAAATAAATAAACAAAAAATTTCAGGGAACAGTTGATGATCATTTCTGACCCCCCACATGGATATCATAAAGTAACACATCTATTCATTAAACTACAAATAATAAAAATAAATTAATAATAACAACAACAATAATAATAATAATAATAAATCAATAGAATAATTAATAGTCATTATAATTATAGTCAAATAAATAAATAAAAATAATGATAATAAAAAGAAGAAAGGAAAGAAGGTTGGGGGCAGTTAATTTTTCATACACCATCATTCCTACAGCCATTTATTTCAACACTGCTGCAGATACTCCAGATCTTCCAAAATTTGTCTACCTGTATTTTGTTGTGTAACCTGTCTTCTCCAAGGTCAAATACAAACACATTCCATTGTGACATGGTACATATTGTTTCAGTTTTCCACAAATGGAGTAGACACCATGTAGCCTCCAGAAACATTTTCTAGAGGCCCTGTGCTTTTAGATGGGTTGAACTGTCTCAAATATATATGCAATAAACATATTTTTGGGTTAAGTGGCACCTCTTCTCCAATTAATTGACAAACAATTATAACACTTTCTTCTAAACAGCTAGTTTTTTTAAGAGTATTCTCACATTCAGTGGAATAAAGATCATTTCTAATGCTTGCATTTAAAATATGTGTAAAGGATATTAGAGTTAAAATGGTGCAATCTGGCTGAGGTACTATACCATCTTGTTAGCCATTTGTATTGTAGTAGTTTTCAGATGTGTTTTGGTTTGTGTTTGAGCTAAACTATGTGTTTCTGACCACTCTTCCAGGCTTCTAAGATATGTGATGGTTCTTTTGAATTACTTTATTCAAAATCAAAATAAATTATATAATAAAATAAATAAATTATAAAATAAATTATATATAATATAATTAGATTATATAATAAAGAAACCTGCCCCTTTTAGAGTGCAAGAGTTCAATGTGAACTCTTGCAGGTAGTTTCAGACTTTGACCCTGACTGCTCAGAATACAGAGTTTTTTATTAGAATCCCAGATTGTTGAGTTGTTTTGGTAGTTAGATTTCCTTCTGGTTATATTATTATGTGTGTTACTTTCTTATTTTGGTTAGATCTGTCTGATTCTTCTTAGTGTTTCTAGTTGTTTATTTTTTAGGGTTATTCACTGTCTCTCTAGTTTAATTATGTTTCTTTAGGGTTTCCTTGTGTACTCTTCCTCAGTGCCTGTGCCAACTCCTGTCCTGTCTCTCTCCTCAGTCTTCCTCCTGTTCCCTCCACTCAAATCTACAATCATTTAGCTCATCAGCCTTGGTCTTTTGTTCTTCATTCAACCTCCCCAGTATTTTGCCTTTCTTTTACTCACCTGATCCTCTCATATACTTTTGTAATTCTTCCTATCTGCTCTCTGTCTTCATCTTCCGCCCGGATTTTATGGTTATGTTCCTTTATCCCGTTTGGATTTTTATGCAAGTTTGTTTCATCATTTCATCACTACTCAACATTCCTTGCCTGCTGCATTTTTGACCATTCAACAACATAGCAAAGCTTCTCAAATGTAGCTATTTTAAAAAATTCTTTGAGGGTATTATATATTTTGGGTTGTTTAAGTTGGTTTTGCTAATTTATGTTCCTTAATTCCTTTTTTCAATTCGATCAGCCGTGTTTCTAGTTATGTTATTTATTGTTTCTAGTTATTATTGTCACTCTGATTTAATTATGTTTCTAAGGTGGGCGTGCTGTGGTGGGTTAGGGGATAGCATGACCCACGTTTGGAGGCATTGAGTCCTCGATGCGGCCGTCGCGGGTTTAATTCCTGGACCCGCCGATATTTGCCGCATGTCTTCTCCCTTCTCCTTCCCCCTTTCCTGTCAGCCTACTTTCATATAAGGGACACTAGAGCCCACAAAAGACCCCCTGCAGGGGAGAAAAGAAAAAAAAAATTTTCTAAGGTGTATTTATTTATTTATTTTTCCAAAATATGTTTATTGGAATTTTAGCAGTTTAGACAAACAGCTTGGACATTCTGCAAAGTATGACAGCAGAAGAAGTAGTACTGTTCAGGCCAAAATAAAACACAAACAGAAATCAACAAAATGCCTGTCACAATTCTGATTCTATTGCAGCCCATCACATATTCCACATATCATCTTTTTATTGAGATATTAAATTCAACAGTGTATGTCCTCTAATAGAATTGCCTTTGGGAACTGCAGTTAACATGTTCTTCAGTCACTTGTACCTGCATCCGAGATGTTCAAATCCTTGACATACTTAATGAAGGGATTCAGATGAACTCAAACAAATCCTGTTTGCCCTTTAATACATGTGTAATCTTTTCCAGAGGGAAGGCAGATAACATCTGTTGCAGCCATTAGTTTACAGTCGGTCCATGAGTCTTTTTCCAAAAGAATGAAATACATCTTTTCGCATTGAGCAAACTTAAGTTAATAAATATTCGTTCGTTTTTAGTATAATTATGTTTTTCAGGGTACAGTCCAAACACAAACAGCTTTGGATCCAAAATTATTTGTTTGGAAATTATTTTCTCAGTTACCTCTTTCCAAAACAGTATAATTGTCCTACAATACCACATATAGTGAACCAGAGTTCCTCTGTCCTCTGTGCATTTTGGACATACATCAAGTATCTCCCTGTTATACCTATTGAGGTTCACTGGTGTTATGTAAACCCTCATTAACCATTTGAATTGGATCATTTTAAGAGCTGTGTTGATAGAACTGGCGTGGGCCAGTTTGTATGCTGTTTGCCAATCTTCCTCAGATAACTCTAGCAGTAAGTCTTCCTTCCAAGCCTTAAGTCTATCATGAGATCCTTCAGATAGATGTAACAGCATTGAGTGATACAACTCTGATATGATATCTTTCTTCAAACTGTCCTTTGTTAACACTTTTTTCTAAAGTTGACTTGGCAGGTTTTGTCAGCTCATTATTTTTGACTCGTTCCTATGAAGTCTCTGAGTTGAAGAAATTTAAAGAAGTGTTTCTTATCTAGGTGGAATTTATGTTGCAGATCCTGAAAGCTCATTAGAATGCCTGAGTCTGGTACATAAAGATTCTGAATCATTTGGAGTCCTTTGTCTTTCCATACTTTAAATGTTGAGTCAGCTCTACCAGGTACAAAAAATTGGTTACCCCACACTGAACAGAGACAAACAATTTGGCTCATTAATTTTTTTTTACACCTCTCCACACTCTTATTATATTTTTAAGAAATTAATTTTTAGTATGTTTCAGAAACTAGAATTTGAATATAAATATGAAGGGAGAGTCAATTTTAAATCCTGAGTCTCCATGTCAGTCCAATGTGGAGAATGATTACTGTAATAAAACATCATAGACCTCAACTGCACAGCATAAGTGAAAATTTGGGCACTTCAAGCCTCCACAGTCATAAGAGAGGTACAGTAAAGACAAATAGAGTCTGGACTTCCTGTTGTTCTATAAGAAACGTAACATCTTCTTCTTTATTTGTGAAAAGAATTCAGGAGGAGGCGGAAGAGCAACATTCTAAAATATACAGAGTAACTTTGGTAATATAGTCATTTTTATTGTATTTATTCTTCCAATCATAGATATTGGTAGTGGTATCCATCTTTCAAATGAATTATCTAACTCATTTAGTATGAGTCTGTAATTGGTCACAGCTACCTGTTCAAGATCTGAAGAAATGTGTACCCCTAAATATTCAAATTCAGTAACTATCTTAAATTGTAATACATCTGAAGTTGGGCTAATTCTTTCAAATAACAGAATTGAAGATTTGGTTTTGTTTATTTTGTATATCTCACTAAATAATTTAATTATTTCCAAAATAGTTTGTATTGATCGACTTAATTTTGATATGAATAAGATCACATCGTCTGCGAACAAGGAAATCCTGTGTTCTGTAGGTCCAACAGTGATTCCAGTGAGATGAGGGTGTGAGCGAATCGCAATAGCAAAAGGCTCTATTGCCAGAGTGAACAGTAAAGGCTACACTGGGCAGCCCTGTCTGCAGCCTCATTTGATCTTTATTGGCTTAGATACAGTATATTTCTGTTAGTTATTATTTCAGCTGAGGGATTACTGTATAATATTTTAACCCATTTTACAAAATTATTTCCACAGTCAAATTTTTCCATAACCTGAAAATGATATTCCCAGTGAACCCAATCAACACCTTTTCAGCATCTAATGATAAAAGAGCAGAGTCTGAGGTACCTTTATTATAATGAGTTATGTTTAATACTCGCCTCATGTTATGAAAGCCTTGCCTCCCCAAAATAAACCTGTTTTGATCTCGGTCAATTGTATTTGATAAGACCTTTTGTAAATGTCATGCTAGCAGCTTGGAGATTATTTTCAGATCAGAATTTAGTAAACTAGTCGGCCAAAAGTTCCCACATTTATTTGGAGATCTGCCTGGCTTTGGCAAAAGAATAATTATGGCAGTATTCATTGAGAGAGGGAAATAATTAAAATGGAAAATTTCTTTAAACATATCTAATAATGGGGTCAAAAGTTTGTCTTTGAAGGTCTTCTATATATCTATTGGAAGGCCATCTGGTGCTGCTCTTTTCCCTGATTTCATATTGTCAATGGCTAGCCCTAACTCTTCTTTCGTAATTTCTAGATTCAAGTTGTCCTCGTCTTCCTCTGAGAATTTAGGTATATTTAATTTTTTTTTTTAATTATTTATGTTTTCTAATTTTATGCTTATTTGTGCTTTATACAATTCTTCATAGTAGTTCTTAAAGGCTGCATTAATTTCTTGGGGATCTTGCAAAATTTGTTCATTAGATATAATAGATGTGATTGGTTGTTTAGTTTCTAACTGTTTTATTTGCCATGCCAGTAACTTGCCTGCTTTGTTGCCTTGTTCATAGAATGTTTGCCTGAGTTGCAAAAGACTTGATTCAGCTTTTGAAGCTGAATATTTATCATATTCTGCTCTCAAAATCAATAGTTCCTTTTCTAGTTGTGGATCATTTTCCTTATTTACTTTAACTTGGATTACTTTTATTTTATCTTCCAATTCTAGTTTTTCCGTTTGTTTTATAACTAATATGTCCTCTAAGGAAGGCCTTAAATGGTTCCCATTTTGTACATGCTGTTGTTTCTGTAGTATTAATTTATTAATTAATTTGTCAATTTGTTTCCCTAAATATTTCACAAAGTTTTCGTCTTGTAACCATTTATGTTGGAACTGCCATCTCGGCGGGTCTCTCTTTAATTTATCATTTTTATAATCCAAACATGGAGTGTGATCTGAAATTACAATATTGTCACAGGAGAGATCTTGAATTATAAACTGTAACTCTGTAAAAATAAAAAATAAAAGTCTATTCTAGAGTGGGTTTTGAAAGTACTTGAATAACAGGAGTATGCTTTGCTAGCTGGGTTTCTCTCTCTCCATGCATCCAGCAACTTAAGCTCCATCATTCTATGAATTGCAGATCTACAGTTGTTATGTAACTGATCTATTCCGGTTGATCTGTCCATGTTTGGTTTTAATGTGCAATTAAAGTCCCCCCCATTATGTGTGATCCTGTAAGCGTTGAAAGGGTGAGAAATAAATCATTGTAAAAATTACTGTCATCCACATTAGTGCCATATATATTAGATAAAATTAGAGTTTCTGACATTAGGATCACTTGTAGTGATCTCAGAAAACTCAGCGAGCTGACTCAGAGGGGCATAGAGTACCATAACTGGCAAACACTTAGGCATTGAAGTGCTGGCAGCCCACTCCTCATATAGTCCTAAATGATGAGGTGATTGCAGGAGTGCTGACTCAGTCAGAAGGCATGCTCTTCAGGTAGTGCAGCCTCTAGGCAACATCTAGTGGATGATGAGGGAAGCAACAGAAAACAGAAAATCCCCACAAAGAGCCAAAACTCTGGTTCCCAACAGTATCCCCCCCCTCAATGGCCAACACCTGGCAGCTCAGAACAGCATGAAGGAAGAGAAGAACAGTAGTCAGTGATGAGCGAAGGGTCAACAATGATTGATCCAGGGATCCAAGAACGCTCCTCCAGGCCGCAGCCCTCCCTATCATCGAGATACCAACCATGACTTCGCCGACTAGAGTCCACGACCCAGTGGAGGGAGAAAGCTGGATGCCCATCAGTATCTCGGACGGGACGAGGGGGCTTGGAGGAGGGCACAACGTCCTGGTCTGAAGAGGTTTCACTGGATACGGAGAGATGATGGGAAGTGGAGACGGACTGCTGGTGGACTTATTATTCTTTCAATTTCATAGGGACCGATAAAACTGGGGGAGAGTTTGTTGGACAAGTATTTGAGAGGGATATCACGTGCAGAAAACCAAACCTGTCCGGATGAATACTGTGAGGCAGGTGTTCTCTTGCGGTCAGCACAGCATCAGTTTTGTTCTGCAGTGTGAGTGAGAGCGGTGATGGTCCGCCACTGCAGACATTTCTGCAGTGGCGGATGCAATGTTGTACTGAAGTCACGGAGATCTCCTTTTTGTCTGATGGAAAAAGTGGTGTTTGATAGCCTAGGGAACTTTGAAAGGAGAAAAACCAGTAGCTGCAGAAATGTGAGTTATGTAACGGTTTGGCTTATTAATTCTTCCAGTGTTTCAGGTTTGTCTAACATGGCCGCCAGTTCATCTTTGAATGACTCATTGAGGGCATGAAAATGGGCGCTTTTTAAAGGGGAACCGTTCCAGCTAGAAGTTCCAGGTTTGATCCTAAAATCAATAGCAAAATCCGCCACAGACCTCTGCCCTTATTTAACCCTCCATAATTCTCGGGAGTTGGACGTCTTATCTGAATCTTGGCTAAAAACTTGCTTAAATTCCCTCAAAAATTCATCGAGCATGCAGCCAAAATCTGCTAGCATAGGAAACCTTGCTTCTGCCCAGTCTAAGGCTTGCCCAGTCAACAGAGAAATGTTTTAGCACCATTGCAGGGAAAAATATCTAGGGGAATGATTGAACACAAGAGATCATTGTAAAAGAAAACCTTTACATCGGTTTATATCTCCTGAGAATTTTTCAAGAGTAGGTGGATGGATCTCGGAAAACGTGGAATAGACCGGTGACACCGACCTGGGAATGGAGGCTGGAGCGGAGGTTTGTTGGAGAGAATTCTGTAAAAATTTAGACAATTCTTCGAGACGGCAATTTGTTTCAGCTTGGCAGGCACCCAGGTCGTGTAAAGCGATATGAGTTTGAATTAGTGAATGTTGTTCTGCCATGGTTCTCCTGAGAGCATCTGTTGGGTTTGACCGTTGGCCTGAGTGTTCCGTCGTGTTTTGTTCAAGTCTTTTTACGCACATACAGAAAACCATCAGGAGAATAGGAAATCAGATACATAAAGTTTATTTTAACAAAGATGAAATATGAGAGTGTGTGGTTCCTGTCCTGTGGATGGAAGTCTGGGTCATCGGCACTCTAAAGACAATGGGAGAAAGATGGTGAGTTGATGGTGAATAAGACAAAGGGACTTCAGGGGGAAATGATCTTACTTGGTTTGAAGATTTGTTTCCACCAGGGGGAATTACTGGGGTCACCGAGGTAGTGGTCTCTTTGCAGGGGTTCTTGAGATGATCCAGGTTCCAGTGTGAGGTCCAGACAGAGAGTTATTTGGAGGTAAATCCTGCGGTCTAGGGTGGACAAGTAAGTTCTTGAAAGGAGAGGCAAAGAGCGATCCGACTGCCAGCTGTGAAACCAGGAACTGTCAACGATTCTTCAGCAGAGGCGGAGGGGGACTTGGGCAACTAGTGGGTAAAATCCACGGCATCACGAGGGGTATACCAGAAAGCCAGGAACTCGGGCTACACAGTGAGTGAAGCAAAGGTGCCACGAGGAAACACCTGAGAGAGAGGCAACAGGAAAATATTGTTGGAGAATTGAAAGGTGGCTAAACTCTTAAATATAAGTAAATAAATGACACACGGAGACGTAATTTCTCACTGCTAGCCATGATGGGATTAGGAGATTTAATACACTCTTCCACGGATTCGTCTTATAGCTTCATTAGTACAAAAACCAAAAATCTCCCCGTATTCTTAACATCACCCTTTTTTATACAATCTCATTTTTACTGATGTGAGTTGGAAAGTTTTGAACAACAGCAATACTACCCTTGATTTACGTAAGGATTCTGGCAGCCCCTAGACTGAGTGTGTGCTGGACTTCCTTGAAAATATTCGGACCTCTTGACCTCAACATCTGCTCCATTTCAGAATTGCCAAATAACCCAAATCATCACAAATTGTTGTTTTTTTCTGTCCAAACAGCATCCTTCCCAAGTCATAATTGGTCCAACGTTTTGTGCTTCGCACGCAAGGAAAGGGAGAGTGTCAGGTCAGTTTGACCCAAAGAGGTGCCAAGAATCCTCTTGCAAAAACAACTCCATAAATAGTATTTCTTCTCTTACATAATCCCCCCATTCTGCTGTCAAGTGGAATCTTAAGTGGTTTTTAGCAGTGGTTTTTGTTTATTGCTATACTCAGTTTCATGGCTACGTGTGAATATAGTTCTCATATATAAACCTTTTTAGATATATATAAAAGTCACCTAAAAGCAGATACAATTTAAAAGGGGACAATAAACATAGTTTCTATGAGTAAATTAACTCATAGAATTATTAATTATTAATATAATAATTCCAATACATTGTTTATACACAATTGTCCATTGCTTCCATGATTGTTCTTCCATTTGTATAAGATCGAAAAATACTGTTGGCCTTTTGTTGATTTGTATTATTTCAGGGAAAGAACTACCTTATGGTCCTTGCCCGCCTTAGGCGACTGCCAGTATCAGATTAAATTGGCATAAATGTGATACAATCATGGATCCACAGTGAACCAATTCATAGATATTCATGACAATGGCTAATACATCAGCATTGATACATAATCTTGATGACAATTTATCAAGGAATGTCCATAACGCACATACACTGCCTGGCCTAAAAAAAAGTCGCCACCAAAAAATGGTCACACTCTAATATTTTGTTGGACCGCCTTTAGTTTTGATTACAGCCCGCATTCGCTGTGGCATTGTTTCAATAAGCTTCTGCAGTGTCACAAGATTTATTTCCATCCAGTGTTGCATTAATCTTTCACCAAGATCTTGTATTGATGATGGGAGAGTCTGACCACTGCGCAAAGCCTTCTCCAGCACATCCCAAAGATTCTCAATGGGGTTAAGGTCTGGACTCTGTGGTGGCCAATCCATGTGTGAAAAAGATGTCTCATGCTCCCTGAACCACTCTTTCACAATGTGAGCCCGATGAATCCTGGCATTGTCATCTTGGAATATGCCCGTTCCATTTGGGAAGACAAAATCCATATATGGAATAACCTGGTCATTCAGTATATTCAGGTAGTCAGCTGACCTCATTCTTTGGGCACACAATGTTGCTGAACCTTGACCTGACCAACTGCAGCAACCCCAGATCATAGCACTGCCCCCACAGGCTTGTACAGTAGGCACTAGGCATGATGGGTGCATCACTTCACCTGCCTCTATTCTTACCCTGATGCGCCCATCACTCTGGAACAGAGTAAATCTGGACTTATCAGACCACATGACCCTCTTCCATTCCTCCAGAGTCCAATCTTTATGCTCCCTAGCAAACTGAAGCCTTTTTTCCTGGTTAGCCTTACTGATTAGAGGTTTTCTTATGGCTACACAGCTGTTCAATCCCAACCCCTTGAGTTCCCTTCGCATTGTGCGTGTGGAAATGCTTTTGTGTTCACAATTAAACATACTCCTGAGTTCTGCTGTTGTTTTTCTTCGATTTGATTTGACCAAACATTTAAGTAATCGCCGATCACAATTATTCAGGATTTTTTTCCGACCACATTTCTTCCTGGAAGACGATGGTTCCCCACCATCCTTCCAGTTTTTAATGATGCGTTGGACAGTTCTTAACCCAATTCTAGTAGTTTCTGCAATCTCCTTAGATGTTTTCTCTGCTTGATGCATGCCAATGATTTGACCCTTCTTAAACAGACTAACGTCTTTTCCACGACCACAGGATGTGTCTTTTGCCATGGTTGTTTAAGAAATGAGGAGTTACTCATTGCATCAGCTAGAGTTAAATAACTTGTTGCCAGCTGAAAGATAATCACCTATGCAGTACTTATCCAATAGGAGGCTTGTACCTATTTGCTTAGTTAAATCCAGGTGGTGACTTTTTTTTTGGCCAGGCAGTGTATAATTCAGAGTGGTTGAATAACTGAAGTACTGAATCATAATAACCAAAGTCTTCATAGGAATAACATTGTTGCTTAATGCTTGTGCTCATCCACGCACTCTCTTATGTTCACATACTCATCCATACTCACATTCATCCTCACACATTCTCACTCACCCCGTCTCACATATTCATGCTCACTTGCACTCACATTTGTGTTCCTAGTGTATTAACTATGTGCAGGCCACCTGTGTTGTATTGTATATAAATTGTATAACAAATATGTGGAGCGGTGTGTATGAACAGTGTCTTTCCCATGAGTCCATTTTATTCCACCCCCATTTCTGTTTCAGTTCCTTGAACTCTTTAGACCATTGAACAAATTATAAATGCTTTTAGTTCAGGCATCAAAATGTCTTTGAGCTTAGCAGTCCATTGAATTGGTCATGGGTCCATCGGTCCAGGCGGCCTTGTGCATTAGTCCGTCTGATGTTCACTGTCCTTGGTCATCCATCTGTATACAGTCATCAAGATCCATTTCCTCATGATAGGGAGCACACAACACACAAACAGAAAAATAACAATTTGTACTACTACTAGAGCTATTCCTATGCTAAGGCTCCCCATTCACCTAAAATTTCCTCCAGACTTTTCCATGGCCAGGTACTCTTTCCTGCATTTTCTTTAAATTCATCTTTCAGTTTACTCAGCTTAGTCATTACTGCTCTAAATGTACCCTTTGGTGAGGTGTGCATTGGGATGTACGTGCAGCATTCATTTGCAAACATATGACAGTCTCCTCCCATATTGGCCAAGATCCAGTCTAATGCTTCTCTTTTTGTCTTGTCATTCTACTTGTTTCATGAAGTTGATCTCCTAGGGCCATAAATCCTTCAACGGTAAAGTTGATCATTCTCTGTTGGTTGTAATAAATAGAATAGAATTCAACTTTATTATCTTTGCACTGTCACAAGTACAAGCAACGAGATGTAGTTTGCATCTATCCAGAAGTGCTCTACGAGATATAAATATTTATTTACAGATGTACAAGACTATGTATGTATGGACTATAAGGGGTTATAGCAAAGAGATATAGATATTGTGTATAAATATAAATATGGGAGCTGTATGCACAGATTATACAGATTATACAGAATATACAGATTATATAAGAATGTTAGGGAATGGATTATATATGTATGTAATATAATACAAGATAAATAATGGCAGATAAAATTTACAGGTTGTATGTGCGTGTGAAGAAAACAGTCCGTGATGTGTGTGTGTGTGTGTGAGGATAGTCCATGTGTTATTGTTGTATGAGAGGATAGGGGAGTACAGTCCTTATAGTTTATGTTTTATGTCAGGAGGCGTTCAAAAGCGTGACAGCTGTGGGAAGAAGCTGTTCCGGTGCCTGGTGGTTCTGGTCCGTAGGCTTCTGTAATGCCTCCCAGAGGGCAGGAGGGAAAAGAGTGTGTGTGCTGGGTGAGTGGAGTCCTTTGTGATTTTCCCGGCCCTTTTCAAACACTGCTTCCTGTATCCCGTTTCATTGGCAATGTGTTGATTAAAACGTCATCACCACACATCCAGTAGCTGTCTGCCACCGGATGTGTCTGATCACCTAGAAAAAATAGTCCTAGTCAAATTTTCACCATTTTGTTCTTTAAATTCTGAATTTTGATACCATACAGGTGTTGCAACAAATACTGGTGTTATTTTAGCATGTTTAAACCCATATAAAACCCAAGTAATATTACATTGAACTGTAGTATTACCTATGTGTATTCCTCCATCATTTTCAAATCCTCCATTTGCAAAACATTCATATTCTGCATCATAATCTACCTCATAATTCACTGGAGGACCAGTCTGTGTAGTGGTAATATTAAATTCTGCACAAACAGATTCAAACTTGTAACCTGCCATTTATCTAAATAATGGTGTGAATTACGTGAACCGTATAGTAATCTGCAAATCATACCACACATTGGCAGTTTAAAGAATGAAACTATATCAACATCTGGAATAAATGTACCTTCCTTGCATTTTTGTTGTTGTCTAAGTGCACACTCTTTAGATGTGTATTTTTCTGGAATAACAATTGGTGCTGCTCTAGGAGCAACAGTACAAATAATGCAGTCATTTTGTGTTAATTCTTTTGCAGTATACCAGGACAAAGTATATCATGTATTCTGAATTGCTCTTTGCCAAAGTGGATCTCCTCTTGGTCGTAAAGAGGTCCATTTAACGTTTTGTAGTTTAATCATGGCTCTTGGAGTTACTTTGTTGTCCTGTCTTTCATTATAGAATTTATCTAGACCTCCATGGTATTCATGACAACCTTCTTTTTCATAACATCCATATTTATTTGAAATGGACATATTAGCAACTAGGTTTTGTGCAGGTGTTTGAATAAAATCCAAATCTTCACTGCTATCGATCAATTCATGTGCTTTGATTACTTTATTAACTTTTGTTGGTGCTGTAGTGTGTTTTAGTGTCTTAGGTGTCACAATTTGGTCATTTAGTAATTGTGTTTTTATCTGAATCTTTTGGTGTTGTAATATCTTTTGAGGGTGTGTCATTTTAATTAAGGTTATTGATTTAGTGACTAATTTTCCAATTGGGGTGGGTTTTGAAGGTGCCTCGGTGGGCAAGACTTTTGTTGTTAAAATAACGTCGGGGTAGTGATGGCATAGTTACATTGAAAAAGTAACTTTAATCGAATTACTGATTACTCCTTGAAAAAGTAACTTAGTTAGATTACTGACTACTTGATTTGGAAAGTAACTAAGTTACATCAAAAGTAACTTTTTTAGTTACTTTCAGCAGCTGCTAACAACAACGTTGTGAAAATTACATTGATCTTTGCCAATGCTTAATTGTAAGCTATTGTACAATGGTAACATCAACAATGTGTCTCCACTTATAAGGTTGAACTGAAGGGGAGATTTTTTTAATGGTTACAGTACAAAAAAATGTTAGTAATTTGTGCATGTTTTTGTGTGGTCCACTATTGTCTGGAAAACTCTAGGAAGGATTTTACCCCCCGCCCCCCAGCCTCCAGGTTGTGCGTTACGGCCGTGCATTTGGTGTCAGCGCGCAGCGCACAGCACTCCTCCTGCGGCTCCACAATTCAGATGGCTGCTGCACAGATTTGTGACAAACTCAAAATAGTTCCTGTTTTTCTACCAACAAAATGCACATCTCCCTCTTCCCTCCATTGTTTACATTTCTGTTGCTGCTGATACTGTCGCATAAAAACGGCAATCACTCGACAAGACGAGGAAATAAAATTAAATTCCAAAGGAAAATAGTAACGCAAAATGATTTTGATAAGTAACTGTAGTCTGACTACTGGGTATGAAATAGCAACGCGTTAGATTACTTGTTACTGAAAAAAGTAGTCTGACATCAGTAACGCGTTACTAAGTACTGACATCACTGCATCGGGGTCACCATTTTGTTGGAGAATTGAAAGGTAGCTAAACTCTTAAATATAAGTAAATAAATGACACACGGAGACATAATTTCTCACTGCTAGCAACGACGGGTTTGGGTGATTTATTACACTCTTCCACGGATTTGTCTTACAGCTTAAGCAGTACAAAAACCAAAAATCTCTTCATATTCTTAACATCACCCTTTTTTATACAATTTCATCTTTAATGATGTGAGTTGGAAAGTTTCGACCAATAGCAATACTGCCCTTGGTTTACATAAGGATTCTGGCAGCCCCTAGACCAGGGGTGTCAAACTCCAGTCCTCGAGGGCCACAGTCCTGCAACTTTTAGATGTGACTCTGCTGCACCACAGCTGAATAGAATAATTAGGTCATTAAGGCTCTGGAGAACTGATCTACACAAGGAGGAGGTCATTAAGCCATTTCATTCCACTGTTTTGTACCTGTGGCACATCTGAAAACTGCAGGACAGCAGCCCTTGAGGACTGGAGTTTGACACCTGTGCCCTAGACTGTCATGAGGTGGGGTGTAGAGGTGGTGAGGCAGACCCAGGATGCGATAAATAAATGATTTTTTAATAATGAATGTCCAGAACAACACAGTCCAACATGGTCCAAAACAACGGGCAGCACGGCCGAGCAGAAGCCAGGGCTCGACACTGGTAGCAACCGTTAACAAACGGACGAGACGACGGACTGGGTACACAGACGACAGACTAACAGCCAAATGAGACGAGGACCCGAAAAAGACACAGACACACAGGTGACACTAAATACACAGGAGGTAATCAGGGAACTAGAAACACCTGGGAGTAATCGAGGGGAGACAGGACAACGAAGAGACTCAAGGACACAGAAACTCGAAATAAATATACAGAAAAACACAGATCATGACATAGACTGAGTGTGTGTTGGACTTTCTTGAAAATATTCGGACCTCTTGACCTCAACATCCGCTCCATTTCAGAATTGCCGAATAAGCCAAATCATCACAAATTGTTGTTCTTATCTGTCCAAACAGCAAACTTCCCAAGTCATATTTGGTCCAACTTTTTGAGCTTCGCACGCAAGGAAAGGGAGAGTGTCAGGTCAGTGGCGGTGAGCTGTTCAATAGTTGGAATATTCAAATTAGCAAAGAAATTGTCAAGTTCTGCAACTGAGGGTGTAAATTCAGATGAATAAATTGATTTATAAAATTTCTCGAAAGCGAGGTTGATTTGAAGTGGGTCCATTGTCATGCCTGTGTCTGTTTGAACCTGAGGAACTTGCCTTAAGGCCGATGTCTGTTGAAGTTGATGTGCCAGTAATTAGCTGGCTTTATCACCACATTCAAAAAATTGTACACTCGATTGTAGCATGGTTTCTGTAGTATGGGGAATCATAAGTATATTCCCGCCTGTTATTAAGTAGTGTGTTGTTAGAGCTGGCAAAGGGGAGAAAAAGCTTTCATAAAATCCCTCATCACAGTTGGGTGCGCAAATTCCAGCTAGCACTACAGATTGACCCTGAATTGGCCCAGTAACAATGATGTACCTGCCATTTTGGTTCGAGATAAATTGATCAGAAAGGAAAGGGACTGACTTGTGTAGAACAATGGCTATACCTCTGGCCTTACCAGCGAAAGAAGAATGGAAGACATGGCCCAACCCCTCCTCAGTTTCAAGTGTTCCATATTTTCTAAATGAGCTTCCTGTAAAAATAACTTTTGCTCCTAGCTGATGAAGGTGGTGTAGAACTTTGCCAAGTTGACAGGGCTGTTCAGCCCTTTACAATTAAAACTGATAAACTGGAGATCCCTCCTGTTACATGCAGTGGTGGCTGCATGTAGGATCCCCCCCCCATTTCAGATTGCTGCTGAGCTCCAGCAGTTAAGCAGGCCCAGCTGGTTTCACTCTGCCTCGTGATTAGCAGAGTATAAGGCTATCTGGGAAACTGATTTTTAGGGCCTCTTGGCCAATTGGGCAGCATGAGGATTTGTTGTTTGCTAGAAACCATGGTTTTTGTTCTTACTCTCCCCTTTCTTTTCTTTTAGGTTCTCCTTTTTGCCTTTGAGATTTCTTCAGATTATTCTTAAACAATAAAACTTTAACTTTACTCTCCTGGTTTTGTCTCTTCCTTTTTCCCTAGTTTATCTATTGTTACAACCCCCCCTCCAATACCTCTAGATTGCCTTGGGGATGTAACACCTCCTATCAAAGATGAAAACCTAACAGAATGTTAAATAGCTAAAGAGTGTACCAAGCAATCTAAATCTTTGGCTGACAAAAAAAGCACAAAACGGAGGCGCTTGAATATGAAAAGCATAACAAACATGAAGAACATCGAAAACACACTGAACAAATTGCAAAAGTATCCCCCCAAATGGGATGTGCGAAACCCACCACCCAAAACGACAAAACCCATAGCCTGACCGTCAAAAGTCCTTGGAGAAGTCTGTTGAGAAAAAAAAATTATCAAAAAGTAAATAAATAAAATAGATGATTTTAAAAAATATAAAATAAAATATACAAAAAATAATTTTGAAAAAGTAATCAAAGAGTTTCCATGTCTTGAAATAATAATTATGGTTACCCCTCTTCTAACATTTTAAAGATGCTGTAGTATTATTGCAGAGCCTCTGGGGATACAGATCAAGCCATAGAAACATTATGGAGCCAATTTTTAAACATAGTTTGGGGCCACCACATTTTTCAGGGTCCTGTCTATGAAGTCCATGGCACAGGAAGCTTCTTCGAACCGTTGAACCTGTCCATTTGGAGTGCACTCGGATCGCTCAGGGGTACCAATCACACGTATATTGTTCAGTCTACAGCACCCTTCTAGGTCTTCACATTTTTTTGACAAAGTTCACCATATCAAAGAGACCTTCATTTCCAAACTAATTGGCTTGTCACTGTGGTGCTCAGAGAGTACTCAAAAGGCTGTCCTAATGTAACAATAAAGTATATTAAAAATCTTTTTTGTCAACCGGCCCTTTGGGTGATTTATTTTATTTTTTTATGGACATTGGGCTTGTCCAATGAACTCCCTCAGTCCTCATTGGCCCACCCCTCACCCCTTTCTCGGGCTTTAAATTGTCCCATTTCAGCCAGTAGCCTGAGTTGGACAAAAGTAAGCAGAGACATGATGGGGCAGGTCAGAAAAATTGCGAGAACAAAAACTAAAAATCACCTAAACCCATTCAGAAAAATGTGTCTAATTAACCGTTATGTTTACCACACAATCTTTGACCACTGGAGCAGACTCAGGAGTGGAGAAGGAGGGAGAATTTGTCAGGATTGGGTTTTCTCTGTGTTGATTTGAGTTTTTCTGTGTGTTTATTTTGGGTTTCTATGTATCGAGTCTCCATGTTGTCCTGTCTACCCCTTGATTGTTCCCAGGTGTGTCTCGTTCCGTGATTGCCCTCTGTGTATTTAATGCCAACAGTGTCTCTGTCTTTGTCGGGTCCTTGTTTTAGGGTTAGGGTTAGTCTGTCGATTCTGTTGTGTCGCATCTGAGGTTAACCCTAACCCCCAGTCACTATCAGTTTTAAACCTTAGCTTTCTGCTCATCTGTGCTGCCTAGACTTTTGACTTATTTGTGTTTTTTCACCATTAAATCAGTATTGCAGAAGAATCTTCTGCAATACTTATTATTGTAGTGGCTTCTTCCTTGCCAAATGCTTCTGGCTCAATTTCCCCATCAACCCTAGTTACTGTTGTAGTGGAAAATTTTAAGGTTACTATGATTATTAACTGAATCAATGCATAACAGTATTATGATTCTTGTGTGATGCGTGAGATCATGAAAAAGGCTTCTGAAGCAAGTTCTCTGGCCTTAGTGTTACAATTAAGTTACAATGAAGCTTTTGAATTGTTCCTTTCTCTCACATGATGAGCTTGACTCCCCTAGTGAAAGAAGGGGATCTGCTATCCTGTCAACAAGTAGATTATCAAACTATGTGAATGGAATGAAAACCTCCCTATAAAACTGTAAGTTGTGTTCTGTTCAAGGCTCTTTCTCCTGATTGTGTTCTGTGAGCAGAAACTTCGAACGCTGTATGGGCTTCGAATAAAGCCTCTACAGCTTTATAAATATATTCTTTCTCTGGGTTTTTGGGTCTTGAAACAGTTTTCCCTCACTCTTCGTTAAAAAAAAAATTTCCACAACACCCTCCCTTTTGTAGTCTTGTCTCTGGTCACTCTTATCAGTTTGATATTCCTATTGCGTTTCTTCAGCAACTTGGCTATTGATCATTGTCAGCATATTCATCCTATGTCCATCTTGACTTCTCCACTATCCTTGGCACCCATCATTCTCTATATACCTAGGTGAGTTTATGCAACAAGTAACTGGCGGTGAAGTGCATTCTTCTTTCTGTTGTGGTTTACTACTCTCACAAAGTTTCTCCTATCAATGTTGTTGTAGGCACCTCTCAATGCCTTGCTAGGCATTCTTGTTCTCTTTCCATGCCTTCCCAGGCTCTCAACTCCCACACAGATCATGCATGCTTTGGCAGGCCTTCTTTGTCAATGTTTTCAACCAACTCCTACCTGAAGCCTTCACAGGCCCTCACAACACTATGCAAACATCCTCAGTTTTTACCAACACCTTGACAGGCACCCTCAAGCCTTTCTTTCAAATACTTTGAAAGTATTCTCCTTACTACCTCTCAGCACCTCCCTGGTGTCCTCTAACCTTTTCTGGCATTTCTTCTCTTCCCCTTTGCAATCTCACAATTTTTACTTTCCTTCACAGACTCTCGCAGTCCATTTCTCCTCTTCTATTTTAACCATGCAGTTTATACCAGCTCTTCGCATCAGCAGGCATGCTCGATCTCCCTTTTCTCTTTCTCTAGTTTTCTTTGTTTATTTGGCTTCAGCTCTGTCCCTGTCATTACTTTATTTTTTGGGGAAAGATGTCTCTAATCTTCAAACACAGTGGCTCATTCTCTCTGGCATTCTTTGGATTTTTGTAATAATAATGATAATAATAATTGTGAACTTAAATAGAAAACCTTTAAAGTAAGTGGACAATAGAACAGTTAGAAAACACCTGTTTATACCATCTAAAAATATTTAAAAATGACTGGAGATGCATCTTCACTAAATACTATCTGGGGGGGGTTGTTGCCAAAATATAGAAATGTTCAACATAGGAAATGATTGCAAGAAAGTCAGGGTTGTGTAGTTAAAATCTGCTGTTAGTAACTATTTAAAATGATGCTGGACAACATCGAAAATCTGTTCACTGAGATCAAAACTAATTTGGATAATTGGAGCAAGCTGCATTTGACATTTTATGGGGTAATAAAGGTGAATGTAGCTCATTTGATTAATTATTATACTGAAATGAAACTAATGTATTCCCTCATATTGATATTATTCCAAACATTTTCTTCGGAAAGGTGGTAGGTGTCATATTAGCATTATTAGGTTGTGTCAACCAATAAAGGAAGGAGAACTAGCCCTACTAACATAGAACATTATACTGTGTAAGCTATGCAAACATTGGGAAGAGACAAAAACGGGCTTAGACTGAATTTTAATTGTGCAAGAACTTACCTCTACATTCATCTCTTTTGAGAATTTTTTTTCCAAAAATTAGAACGCTATAGGAAAAATCTGGGTAACCATAAGATAGAAGATATGACAAGAGGTACACAAGAAATGTAATATCTCCCCTCATTTCCAAAAATATTCCTCTCTGTGGCACAACCCAAAAATCTAAATTGGCAAAGAATTTATTAGCCACAATGGTTAAGAAAAAATAGAAGAATAATTAGTGATCTATATGAAGAGGACATATTTATGTCATATAATGGTTTAACTGAAAACCAAAGCTGGGGAGAAGCAGTCATTTTTGGAGATATTTATAAATTAGAAATTGCATAAAAGTCAAAATGGACAAAAAAATAGTTTTCTGGGATTAACACCTTTACTTAGCAAGACATGAAAGATGGCATAATGTGTGCACATGGGTTAAAAACAGTATTTGTATAACTCTAAAAAAATATGGGAAACAGATCTTGATTGTACTTTTGATGTAGGAACCTCGGACTCAAGTATTTCTGATAATAGTCTATGTATCAAGAAGGCCAAAGCATATTTATTCAGTTATAGTAACTGTTGAAAATTAGACTTCATAAAATGCGCTTAGGTAAAATTGAACTTTGTTGAACATGTCAAGAAGCCAAGAGTTCTCTCTTGCATTTTTTGTGGGAGTGTCCAAAAGTCTCACCAACAGGATTGTGTGATATATACAGTACACAGTAATGACGATAGAAATGTGGCAAGGTAAATGTAACGGTTGTACAGCAAGAAAGCACCATGGGTGACGGTCTGACGATCTTTCCGAAACCACAAAAAGAAAACCTTGTAAAACACACAATGCAACCCCGCAGGACAGCGCACAAAATAAAAAACTTGTGCGGTTTGAGTGACCCCGTTTCTTAAGACTACAGGAGGGTTAAACAGTCTGACCAGGAGCAGAAAAAGATAGGAAATGCAAGCAATTTATTTTACCACCTTAAAACAAAGCATGTTTCTTAGCTAAATACTAGCAATGCAGCTGACTACAAGTTTCAGTTACAACACTGACAAGTAAAAGTAGGATTCAACGCAGATACCCATTACCTTTAAAGTTATTTTGTTTCTATATAGACATATATTTTTAATTTATTTATTTAATTTTGATTTGACCAGTTAGTCATCGTTGAAATTATGCTGCTGCCTGTCATGTTGGAATCCAGTTTCTTTACCCACATGCAGAACAACCACAGTTAAACGATGTTTATTTAAACAATATGACAAGATGGGTTGGGAGAGAATGATCCCAGGGACAGGCTCACAAAGTCGTCTGCACACTAAGGGACAGGAAAAGGAGATGGTGAGTTTGAGGTAGTCGGAAAAGGGAACTGCGAGATAAATTAGACTGATCTTACTTGTAGAAAAGGTAATCTCTGTCTGGGAGAGGGTAGACTGTGGGTTCAGGGCTTTGGTCACTTTGTGTGTGTCTTTGAGGAGATCCAGGTTCCAGAGGGGAGGCTCGGTTGAGCGTGTTCCAGGTGAAGATGTGGAGGCTGCAGTGGAGGGCGGACAGGTAAATTCAGGCGTGGAGGGAGACAGAGGAGCGATCCAACTGCCAGCTGGAGAATCCAGGAACTGCTTGTGATCAAACTGAGGAGGTGATGGTGGGACTTGGGCAACCAGTGGGTAACGATCCACAGCGTCATGAGAGGAGAGAATCCAGAAAGTCAGAACAAGGTCTTGACAAAGAGGATCCACAGTATCACGAGGAAACACCCGAGAGAGGGAGGCAACAAGAGAAATTACTCAGAGTCACTTCTTGGGAGAAGCACAGAGAGTTAACTCAAGGGGGCTCAGAGTACCATTACTGGCAAACACTCAGGCGACGAAGTGCTGGCAGTCTGCTCCTCTTGAGCTCCAGGAATGACGAGATGATAAAGCACAGGTGCGTTGAACCGTGGGCACGCCCCTCCAAGACGGCAGCCTCGGACACCATCTGGTGAATGAAGGGTGAAGCAGCAGGCGAACAGGAACAAACAAAAAACCCACAAAGAAGACCAAAACCCTGGTTCCCAACAGCTGCCTATCAGTGCCAGCTGTCCCTTAAAGTCTGATTTTTTAAGGGAAGCCTGGCAATAACAGCCAGCAACATAAAGCAAAAGCTACAAACATTACATACAAATAACAAAACCCACGCAAACGAAATGAGTATTGGCACATAATGCATACATCCCACTCAATTAGCATGCGTTTTCCCTATTCTATTGTAAGTTTTATACAAATCATGATATATTTTGTTAGTGCTACCGATCACAATATATATTGTGATATACATTTTATGTCATATTGCACATCGCTGCTCCCTAGTATGGAAGAGTGTATCACCATTTATGAGGGGTTTCCATGTTGAAATCTAGTTTTCTTGCCTACATGCAGAACACCACAGGAGAATTAATAATCAGTAAAAGTAAGTTTATTGAAGTAACGAGGATGGAGAGAATCAGTTCCTGGGGAGCGGCTCTTGGAGATGACGGTTCACTATGAAAACAGCAGAGTGGTGGTGAGTTTAAGGGAGTCAGAAAAAGGAGATGTGAATAAACAAATGGACTGATCTTACTTGCGGAGCTGTTGCTCATGGTCTGGGAGGGTTTGTCTGCTGGGTCGGGCTTTGGTCTCCCTGAGGGTGTCTCTGTGGGTCCAGGTTCCGGGGGGGAACAGACTCAGTTGAGCAGATACGGGTGGAGAGATAGAGGCTGCGGCGGAGGGCGGACAGGTAAGCTCTGGCGGGGTGGAGACGGAGGAGCTGTCCGACTGACAACTTGATCCAACTGAAGGAGCAGGGAGGGAGCTCGGGCAACCAGTTTGTACTTTCCACGGCGTCATGATGAGGCAGGTTTCAGAAACCTGGGGGAAAAACCTCTCACGGAGGAAACTCGGCGTCTCGAGGAAGGCACCATTGCTGGCAAACACTCAGGCGTCAGAGAACTGGCAGTCAGCTCCTCTTGAGCTCCAGAAATGATGAGGAGATGTGGAACAGGTGTGCAGGACACCGGCACGCTCCTCCAGGAAGGGCAGCCTCTGGCGCTATCTGGTGGATGGATTATGGAACAGCAGGAGAAAAAGAACCCACACAAAAAAACAAAAACCCAGGTTGCCAATAGTACCCCCCTCAACGGTCGCCACCTGGCAGCCGAAAGGAACTAAAAGGGAGTGAGCAACGATAGTCTTCAATAAGAGACGGATCCAAAATAAAAGAGCTGGGGACCCAAGAACGATCCTCCGGATCGTAGCCTTCCCAATCGATGAGGTACTGCCAACCACGACCTCGCCAACGGGAGTCCATGATCCGGCGGACCGAATAAGCTGGATGGCCATCTACATCACGGGCGGGAGGAGGGGGCTCGGAAGGATTGCTGGTCTGGACGGGCTTGATCTGTGAAACGTGGAAGGTAGGATGGATATGCATGGAGGCAGAGACGTACTGCAGATGGGTTGATGATGGATTAAATTTCAAATGGACCCTGGGGGACAGTTTTTTGGACATGAATTTCAATGGAATGTCACGTGAGGACAACCAAACCTTTTGACCAGGGGTGTAGATGGGAGCAGGGATCCTCCTGCAGTCTGCTTGGCGTTTGTTCTGTTCGGCTGTGTGGTTTAGGGCGTGGACAGTGTTTCTCCAGATCTTTTGGCAGCGATGGATGTGGTGTTGTACTGAGGTTACTGCAATGTCTCTTTCTTCTGAGGAGAGGAGCGGTGGTTAATAGCCTATAGAAATTTCAAACGGGGACAAACCTGTGACGGCAGACACATGACTGTTCTGGGCATACTCCACCCATGGAAGGAATTGACTCCAGTCGGATGGGTTTGTGGACATGAGGCAGCGGAGGGTTGATTCTAGTTCCTGGTTCATTCTTTCAGTCTGGCCGTTTGTCTGTGGGTGGAATCCAGAGGTTAGAGAAACTTTAGCATTAAGTGCTGAACAGAAACTTCTCCAAACCTGTGAGGTGAACTGGGGTCCTCGGTCAGATAGGATTTCCTGTGGGATTCCATGCAATCGAAAAACTTGTTTAATGAGTAGCTGGGCAGTCTGAAATGCAATAGGTAACTTTGACGGGAACTAAATGGCAGACCTTAGAAAAGCGGTCAAAAATGGTGAGGATGGTTGTCATACCTTTTGATGGGGGTAAGCCGGAGATAAAATAAATGGAGACGTGGGACCACGGACGTTTGGGGATGTGTAAAGGTTGGAGAAGGCCCGAGGGAGGTCGATGGGATGACTTATTTCTAGAACAGACCAAGCAGGCTAAAATGTATTCTTTAACATCCTTGTGTACTGAGGGCCACCAAAATCTACGGTTAATGAGGGCAATTGTGCGACTTATGCCAGGGTGTGCGGAAAACTTGGATGCGTGAATCCAATGAGTAAACCGGGCTCTGACTGTCAAAGGAACGTAAGTCTTGTTAGATGGACAGAAGTCAGGGGTAGGTTCGGATTGTTGTGCTTGTCTGATTAAATCCTCGATCTCCCAGGTAACTGTAGCTACGGTACAACTGGGGGGAAGAATGGTTGCTGGGACTTTTTCAGCATCGTCTGGAGAGTGGATGCGGGACAGGGCATCAGGCTTAACGTTATGGGAACCGGGATGAAAGGAAATGGCTAAATTAAATCTGGAGAAGAAAAGTGACCAGCGGGACTGGCGGGGATTAAGCCTTTTAGCAGATTGGAGATGGGATAAAATTTTATGATCAGTCCAAACCAGCCCAGGATGTTCAGCACCCTCCAACCAATGCCGCCACTCCTCCAGAGCCAGCTTGATGGCCAGCAGCTCCCGATCACCCACATCATAGTTGCACTTGGGGGGGGGGGGGGGACAGAGACAGTCTACGGGAGAAAAAGGGACACGGATGAGTCTGATCCAGAAACTTGAGTTAGTACAGCCCCCACCCCTGTATCAGATGCGTCGACCTCGACTATCAACTGTTTTGTGGGATCCGATTGAATAAGTACGAGTGCACTGGCAAAAAGGGTTTTGAGTCTTTTAAAAGCTGCATCTGCTTCTGGGGTCCAACTGAAATTGATCTTGGTAGATGTTAGGGCCGTCAGTGGTTACACATAAACCATATTCCTCCCATTTCTTGATGATGGATTCAACTGAACGCCAGCAGATGTTTAGTGCATTAGATATTTTTGTATCCATCTTCTGACTAATACTTTACAGATACCTTAAACTGCTTTAAGTGTTCTTTTGTGGTCATGCAACAATGGCAGCTAGGAATACCAATTAACCAGTGAGTGGACCTTGCAGACACAAGTGCCTAATAACTGAGCCTAATATACAATCACTCCAGACATATTCAGTGATCTCAGGTGATCTCCAGTACACTGACTGTACTGGAGATCACCTGAGCTCTGCAGGTGATGGATGACAAGTTATGTCATTGTGCACTCATTTGTACAATCACCTGTTGAATTAGATTTGTCAATTTAAAGAGGGCATTTTTTTTACACAATTGCTTATTTGATGCTAAATAATTGTATGTTTTCGTTATTTTGTAGAAATCAGCTTTTGACATTAGTTTTTTGTAAATATTTTTTTGTCAAAAAGCTAAAGTCTGTTGATCATAATACATTTGTAAAAACAATAAAAAGCTCAAATCATTCAGGTACTGAGTAACTGAAACAACTGAAAAATAAAGTTTTCCCTCTTCATCTTTAACTAGATGAAGTAACTTCCATTTTACTGTCAGTCCTGCACTTTATATTTTATATTCATATTTATATTCATATTTTATACTGTATCTTATTTTATTCTGGAGTAACCTCACAACATTGGAACCTCAAAACACTGTCCTGAGCCGTATGCAACGAAATTTCGTATACACCCTGTGCATGCAAAATGACAATAAAGTCAGTCTAAGTCTAACTATTCACCACATCTCTCTATCCAACATCCTGTCCCCTCAGACTTGGATAAACCAGTTATCACTGTTCACCAAAGTGATGACGAAGCAAAGGAGCAATTCTACTTTGAACGTACCGTCTTTCTTCGTTGTGCTGCCAACTCGAACCCTCCTGTCCACTACACCTGGACAAGAGACAGAGAGGTGCTGGCAGAGGGCTCTGACTCAGGGGTGGAGATATACAAGCCATTTTTCACACAGGTAAGGAGCCAAGATTACATATCATCTGAACTCCAAGCCAATATCAAAATTAACATTTAACATATCAAAATTTTAAAAATTTTTAAAAAATAAATATATATATATATATATATATATATATATATATATATATATATATATATATATGTAATTTTATTGTGCTTTTTCCTAAAATATTTTATATCACATTACTCTGAATAAGATCCCAAGATAGTTAAGCTCCTCCAATTGGGAAAAGACGTCTTCCCTGACCCAGAAAAGGTACTCTGCTGTTTTCCTGCTCAAGACCATGGCTTTGGATTTGGAGGCACTGATCCTCATCCTGGCCACTTCACACCTGCGAACCTCTCACAGCTCTCACTGATCTACAGTACAGTGCTGATGATGTGATCTACAGGACCACATCATCAGCAAAATGCAGACTTGATCCTAAGGCCAGCAAAACGGATCTCCTCAACACCTTCGCTGTGCCCAGAAATTATGTCCATAAATGTTATAAACAGAATCAGTGCGGTTTCCCTGCTTGAATAGGGGGCCACCACCATGATCTGTCAATCCAGGGAAACTCTTCCCGGTGTCCATGTAATATTGCCTAGTGATGTCAACCAATACAACCCTACAACATCCAGAGCCTTAAGGAATCTCATCCTCCCCCGGAGTCACCAAGGTGTCATGAGGTGTAGGTTTTTGGTTGGACCAAAAAACAGACTTCAGCTGGGAGTGTAGATCATCTTTGGGTACTTAATGAAAAAATGCAGAAAAAACAAGAAGTACAAAGAATCAGAGAAGCATGAAGATGGAGGCATGGAACATGACCCACTTGGACTCAGTTGCCCCTTTTCCACTGACACTGATGACTCTACTCGGCATGCTTTGCAAGCATTTGTTCTAGTATTTTTTCTAGCCCAGTACCTGCCCTTTTGGTCCCTTCTCTGGAGCATGGTCGGTCAGGGCCGAGTAGGTACTTTAATATGATGTAAACATACTGCTGTTCACTGATTGGCTGTGGGTGTGGTCAGACATACAATCAAAGAGAAAAGAAAAACAAACGCCACCAGATTGCAAACTCACTGCATGAGGGAATTGATGGTGTCCTCAAAGGTTACAAAAGCAAGCTGTGAACAATGAGATGCTGGCTTTTCTGTGGATCGGACTTCAATATTCATCAGCAATGAGGAATGAGCTGTGTAAGTCAACGTAGTGGAGAGAATGGAAAGCCTGGTTAGCCGTACCAGAGCCCTGACCCAGCCTTTGGTGCACCCCGACTCAGATTCATGCTTACACCGCTGCTGTCCATCCAGCACATTCAGGTAAGCAGTGTGCAGATATATCTGTCTGGTTTTTAGTATATGTTATGATTGCTTACATGCATGCATCAAAAATACGACGCTGTTGTATTTTTATTGTTCAAACATGCACGTTTTGTGCATTTCTGAAGCTCAATTGCACATTCCTTAAGATTAATTTGTGCTGTTTATAATTACTCCACAAGATTTTTTATACTTTGTCCTTACTTTCTCTTTATTGTACAGCATATTACCCTTAATTTGGTTTTTATATGTTTTATCTTTCAATGAATATACATGCTTTGATTGTTTATTTTGCTGGCGTTGCACCAGAAGTGTCTCATTGTGGGACAATAAGGATCTACATATGTGCTGTAACATCTGATTACTTTCCCCAGGGAACAGAAGAAAAGGGAACATGGCTGACATGATGGTGAACGATGAGGAGAACCGTCGGAACAAGTGGATCTTCTTCAGGAGGAAGCAGCTACCAGCACTGCCACAAGCAGAGAGATGGTACACTGCCCAAGAGAAGAGTTGAGGCAAACTAAAGAAGAAAAATAAATGCTTTTGTGCTCTCAAACAAAGTAGTATCTTTTTCATACCCACTCCACACCTTATACATATGCAGTAGTTTGTATAGTATTGTAATCCTAGTATAATCCTCCCCAAAATGTGAGGAACTTTAGACACTGTGGAAAAACATAATATATGTATTTCATTGACACCTACCATTGTAGATTTCCATTGAAGTCATCCAAAAGTGAACACATTATTCAGCAAACCAAACATTTTGACAAATGTTAGAGTTGGTAGCAGAGGTCATGCTAGACTTATTTGTTCTCTGTAATTTTGACCGACAGGATTAAAAAAAAATTGGTCATGCACTATTTTTACCCGTCAAATTATAATCACATTAGCATCAGCTATTTAGCCGCATTTTTATGCGGTTTAGTTAATATCCACCTAGTTGAATCCAGATCCCATTACACATAAAGCAGATGAACACATCTAACTTTTTCTTCGTAGACAAAAACCAGGAGGGTAACGTCTTCAGCTCTGTTTAAGACCGCAGGATGAGTTAAGTTTAAATCTTTGCAGCGCGCTGCGCATGTTACGTTCTAATTAACTTCTGCATCTTTATTTCCTCAAGATAAACTGCCAGCTCCTCTGTTTAGACTATAAATGGATTAATACAACATTGCATTTTCTTTAGTTTTCTCTGGTCTGTATTGGAGACTGAAATTAAATGCGCCATTTCAACCAAAGGTTTTGAATCCTCTTCTGAACCAGACGCTCCAAAGCGTCCAGTCCATAACTCTTCAACATGCTGTCAGCTCCCGGTCAGCAAGACGCATTTTGTTCAGTGTCCATATTCAGAAAGGATTTTTTTATTGACTGATTTTAGTTGCCTCTGCGATGAACTCTTTGCATAAAGTCTATAATATCTGCCCATGTGCACCAGTCAAGGGTGTGAATTATAACTTGTCAAATGACCGACGGGCTTCAAATTTTCCTGTTGTTTAAAAAAGTAACCGTAACCGTAAGTAAAAAAGTACTACCTCTGGTTGGTAGTAACAAGAACCCAAAATAGTCATGTTTGGACATTTCTTCTTTGTACAAAGTAGAAATGTCTTTCTACTTTGCAAGAAGTAGAAAGTACTTCTTACAAAGTACAAGTACTTTCTCTCTTAAGGTAGCCAAATGCCTCATCATCTAATTAGTGACGCGCATGAATGGATGAACGAGATTCCCACTGTCCCTAACATCCATCCAGCGAAACCACAGCCAAGGGAACGGGCTTGGCAGAATCAGCGGGGAAAGAAGACCCTGTTGAGGGTCAACAGTACTTTGTAAGAAGTAGTTCTTACAAAGTACTTCTACTTCGATATTGCTAATCGAAGTAGAAGTACTTTGTAAGAACTACTTTGTACAATGTAAGAAAGTGAGAAAATGTGTCAAAAACTTGTAATCCATACTGGTTTGTTATGTTGTTTGAAGATTATGAGTTTAAACTGTTAAGTCCACAATCAATTCTTAGTGACCAATATGTGAAAACATGGAAAGTTTGATCAAAACTAAGACTACTCAGATAAAGGAACAGCTTTATTCGTTTTCAGTATAACGTGGATATCAGATTAATTATAACCAACCAGTCAATAAACATATTTAGTAGTTAAAAAACCAGATTGTTAATGCACTTAAACTCTGTAAAAAACATCGGCCACATTTTTTTAGCAAAAATTTCACCAGTGGATCCAGCACATGTGTTCTGTGCTCCAGAAAGGTGAAAGTTTTTGGACATCTTGAAGGTAAGCACCCACATACCTTCAAGGACACCCGGAGACCATGAAGATAGACACTGAGACAACCCACAACTCATATTACTACAGGAATGTCCACAATGAAATATATTAATGTAAGGCGCCAACATGTAACAATTCCGACACTAAAGTTATTCATAACACTGGCTAAAATTAGTGCATTTATTTTGCTGGAATACAAAAATCAGTGTTAGCTTACCCTGCAACGTCTGGGCCACCTCCAGCAGTGAGGCCAAAAATCTCCTGCGGAAATCAACTGTATTTCTCCTCGTCACATTTGGAGGATCCGCAGCTTTCTTCACACTCTGCTTCTTCTTGAAATGTCAGAAAAATCACAATCAGGCTATAAAAATCAGATCAATTCTCTCTTTTTTGTCTCAGAAAAATTACAATTCACTGTTGTTGTACAGTTCTATTTCATCCCTACTGACCGCCATAGGCGGTGCTTTAAGCACTGAATGATGCGCATGCACAGGTTGAGAATCTTATACCAACATGGTCACGTGCGACCCCCGGTGACACCGGTAAGTCTATATAATCACGTGACAATGACAGCTCAGTCCCTTTTCATCTTCTCGCATGCAGGTTGAACAGGTGGTAAGACATTGATTATTTGCTTGTCGCTGGTAACCTCGAGTCTACAGATGGAGCTGCGAGGATCATCTCGCCCTCCAGATGCTGCGCAAGCTCCTTTTGATACAACTTTGTTCTTCGATTGGTAAGTTGTTGTTTACTTTGATCAGCGTTTGCTTCCCGCATTGATTTCCCTATTGCTGGTGGTAAGGTATTAGCCGATTCCAACCAGCTTGTTTGCTAATTGGCTTGTAGTTGTATTGCATCCGTTTTCGTGATTGCTTTTTCTTCATATTGTGCGCCATATCTGGCTTGTCTTTATTTATTATCATTGCCGCTTCGGGCCTGCTTTTGTTACATTGTGCAGCCGTGTTCGGCGTGCCTATATTTTGTTAATCACAGCCGTTTTCGGGCTTGCCTTTTTCATTCATTGTGCAGCCATGTTCGGCTACCTATATTTTGGTACATAGCAGCCGTTTTCGGGCTTGCTTTTGTTGGCATCGTGCAGTCGTGTTCGGCTTGCCTATATTTTGGTATATAGCAGCGGTTTTTGGACTTGCTTTTGTTTACATTGTGCAGCCGTGTTCGGCTTGCCTCAGTGAGTGTTGTAACCGTGCTGGGTTTGCACTTTTTTGGTAGCTACAGTGGTCGTACTGCTCCTTGCAGCTTTTACGCTTGTGGGGATCCCCTGGTGGCGTTTTCTGTTTGACCGGGTTCCTGGCCTATTCGCTCGTCTGCTTAGGTGTCAAGAGTGGCGATTTCAGCTCGACCTGACATAGTCCTGTGAGATGCTGGACATGCCGTGCTGCAGAGCTTGTTTGCCCCTCTCCAGTTGGAGGATGGGCATGATCTGTGTCCCTCTTGTTTGGGGCAAGATCATCTAACGGAGGCCTTGACTGATACGGTCTGCCCTAATTGTTCTGTTCTGCCCTTGTCCCTGCGTACTGCTCGTTTGGCTGACTTTCAAGGCGCCAGCCAGCCTGTGACGCGTATGGTTCCTGAGGCTATTGGGCCTCAGTGGAAGAGGACCAGGAAGAGCTCCAGGGATTCAGATGGCCTATCTGGACAGATGGCCATCTCACTTCTGAGCTGGAGGAGATGAAAGCGCTGCTCGAGGCCCTTAGGGACCGCCGTGGCGCTGGCCTGACTGGAGACCCTGACCCAGGGCAGAGCATGGGTTCAGGACTCTCTGCTTTAGAAGACGATGCTATATCCCTGGCAGCATCTGGCACTGATTTTCAAGATCAGTTTGACTCTGGCTTGCATCTGTCAGCAGCCAGTTCGCGTATGTCTTCAGGCTCTCAGTCGAGAGAGGTTGGTTTGATAGTGGGCGCTTTGAGAACTGCTTTTGCTCGGTTGCAGATGGCTGCTCCACAGAACCAGTCTGCGGCTTCCAGTGCTTTCTTTCAACATCCTACTTCTAGGTTGTCCTTTATGGTTCCCCATCTGCTGAATATGTGAAGGAGGTTCATTCCTGTTGGGCATGAAAAAAGGCACTAAGGCCTTTTTCATGGCCAACCTCTGATGGCAGGGCCCTGGCGGCCATGCAAGATGCGCCCAAGTTTGTCTTGGGCTATATGCCTTCTGTCGAACCTGCCATAGCATCCCTCATTGTGGCACCAGATGAGGCTTTGAGAGCTAATGCCAGGTGTCCTTGTCCTCAGTGTTGTGTGACTGATGATCTTCTCTGTAGAGCCTATGACTCGGGGTCTCGTTTGGGGTGACTTGGTAATTCATTGTTGCATTTATTACTGGGTCTCTCAGCTTCTTTGGAGGGCTTTGCGATTGATGCGCCTACTCAGGCGTTGATGGATGCATCTCTTCAAGCATTTGCTCTTTTATCGAGGGAAATTGGCAGTGTCCTGTCTACCCTTGTCCAGGTATGCCGCCAGGATTGGCTGGCACAGTCTCCTCTAACCAAAGCCTGTAGAATGACCCTGATGAGCCTTCCAGTGGTTCCTGGGGAGTTGTTTGGCTCTGCTGCGCTTGCAGCCTTGGAGCAATCGGCCCAGGCTTCTCATACCAGGCAGCAGTTGGCCGGCCTTCATTGCAGACGATTGCAGCGTCCTGCTGGGAGTGCCTCTGCGTCTCTTTCGCGCACTTATCCAGCCCCACTACACCCTCTGGGGGGGAGCCACGGCCTGCTGCAGGGCCTGCTGCAATACCTGCTCATGGCCAGTGGGATCTACCCAGGGGTCAGGCTCACATCGCTTCTCAAACAAGGCAGTTTACTCGGCAACTCTCCCGCACTCTTAAGGGCAGGGAGGCTCGGAAATGACATCGCCTAGCTGGCGGTGGGACACTATACCCTGGACAAGCTCAGTTGCTGGACCGCTCTCGTTTCCGATCCATGGGTGGTGTCTACAATTACCCAGGGTTACACGCTACAGTTCTGCTGCTGCCCTCCTGTTCCTGGTCGAATCAGGATGACGGTGATTCACGACCAGGTAAAGGCTCAGACTTTGAGCCACGAGATAGACGCCTTGCTGGCCAAGGGCGCTATAGTGCTTGTCGACCCCCTGCAGGATCCAGGGGACTTTTACTCAAAGTATTTTTTGGTCCCAAAAAAGACTGGTGGACTCCGCCCAATTTTGGACCTGAGAGGTCTGAATGTTTTTTTGAAGACCATCCCTTTCCACATGTTGAGCATCAGGGATGTGCTTCAGACAATCTCCCCAGGCAACCTTGGTCGACTTGAGGGACACATACTTTCATGTCCCTATTGCACCACATCATTGGCAGTTTCTCTGCTTTGCATTTCAGGGCAAGCATTTTCAGTTCAGAGTTCTTCCATTTGGTCTCTCTCTGTCCCCGTGTGTGGCTGCGGCCCTGTGTCCTCTGCAGACCAAAGGGTTGAAGATCCTGCCCTACTTGGATGATTGGCTCATCTGTGCACCCACAGAAGCTCAAGCAGCTGCAGATACACACACATTATTCAATCACATAGACCTATTGGGTCTTCGTGTGAACTGGCAGAAGAGCAACTCTCAGGAGGTCACGTTTCTTGGGATCACGATGGACTCCCTCACTATGACTGCTCGCCCTTTGCCTCAGTGTGTTGAGGGCATTCTGCAAATGCTGCCCGCCTTTCTGCCCGACCGTGCACCCCCCTTTGTTGCTTATCTTCGTCTGTTGGGCAAGCTGACTGCTGCCTCTACAGTAGACTCATCTCGTACACTGCACCGTTGCTGGAAACTGCTGGTGTTTCCAGCATGCCTCACATCGCTGGCTCAGTGGCGAGATGCAGTGTTTATGATAAAGGGGGTTCCACTGGGCTTGCTGCCGTCTTGATGAGAGGTTGTCTCTACCAACGCATCCACCACAGGATGGGGGGTGTCGTGGCAGTGACTGATCGCCCTGGGGACATGGTCTCCTCGGGAAAAACTGCAGCACATCAGTGCCTTGGAGTTGGAGGCTGTGCAGAGGGCGTCGCAACACTTCCTCCCAGACCTGCGTGAAAAGCATGTCCTGGTGTGGTTGGACAATACTTCAGTGGTTTTTCATATCAACCATCAAGGGGAAACACGGTCAATAACATTGTTGAGGCTGACCCAGAAGCTCCTGACCTGGGCAGCCTCTCTGTTTGCCCACCTAAGGGCAGCCCAAATTCCAGGGTGCAGAATGTTCCGGCCGATGTTCTGTCTCGGGGACGCCCACCACCGGGGGAGTGGAGGCTCCACCCGGAGGTAGTGGGGGTCATTTTGGAGAGGTACGGCAAAGCAGCTGTGGACCTATTTGCGTCTGAAGAGACAACACATTGCCCACTTTTTTTCTCCCTGGCAGACAATGCCAGTCCCCTGGGTCAGGATGCAATGGCACACGACTGGCCGAGAGTGCTGCTCTATGCTTTTCTGCCGCTTCCCCTGATAGGCCCAACACTCCTGAGGGCCCTTCAGGAGGGGCATCGGATTCTTCTAGTGGCTCCCCGGTGGCCTGGGAGAACCTGGTTTCCACTACTGCACAGGCTCTATTGCAGCTCTCCAATGCCTCTTCCCCACAGGCAGGACCTTCTGTCACAGCTGAGGGGTCAGATCCTGCATCCCAATCCCAGTCGCCTCCAACTCTGGGTTTGGCTGCTACAGGGCGCGGTGTTTCCTTCTCAGAGTATGACGGAGACATCAGACATACAATGACTAATGCCAGGGCCCCTTCCACACGACTGGTGTACACCCATAAGTGGAAGGTTTTTAGCAGCTGGTGTCATGCAAGACATGAGGACCCTATACACTGTCCTGTTTCTGTTGTTTTAACCTTCCTTCAAGCACTGCTTTCTCAAGGTCGGTCTCCATCCACTTTGAAAGTTTATGTTGCTGCCATCTCTTGCTGAGATACTGTGGTGAGTGGAGACAATAGGCCGTAACAGGTATGTTTCTTTGTTTCTGAGAGGTGCCCTGTCGGGCCTGTGTGGGAGGTTGATATGTACCTCTCTCGTCCTCGCTGCCCTGTGATCTCCTCCATTTGAACCGTTGGCAGAGGTGAGCCTTGAGTGTGTGTCAAAAAAGACAGCTTTTCTCCTCGCCATGGCTTCGGCGAAGCGGGTGTGTGAACTACATGCGATGTCTGTTCATGAGTCCTGTTGCCGTTGGAACCCAGCTGGTTCTGGCGTTACTCTTTGGCCTGATGTTGCATTTCTCCCTAAGGTGGCCTCATCTGCGAGCCACTCTGTGCCCCTCCAGCTTGCTCGCCTTGATGCAGGTGGGCCTGATGAGCCTCTCTGCCCTGTTTGGGCACTGGAAGCATATGTCAGACTCACAGCTTCTCTTCGGCTGTCTGATAGTCTGTTTGTTTGCTATGCAGAGCCCTGCAAGGGGCATACCCTTTCTAAACAGTGTCTTGCACGTTGGATTGTGGACTTGGTGGAACAAGCGTACGTTCTACAGGGCCACCAACCCCCTGCTGGTGTACGGTGCCATTCCACCAGGAGCATTAGTGTATCATGGGCTGCTATGACTGGGGTCACTCTGGAGGCTATATGTGCAGCAGCCTCTTGGTCATCCCCAAATACTTTTGCTAGGTTTTACAGGGTTAACTTGGCTGCCTTTCACCCATTGGAGGGGATCCTATCCCGGTGCGCATCGTCATCATCCCAGTGAGGTGGGCATGTTTTTGGGGTTGTTTCTTTTCTGTGTGTGATTCCTCAGGACTCTGTTGGTAATCGTCATCCAGTGCTTTAAGCATCGCCTCTGGCGGTCAGTAGGGATGAAATAGAATGAAAATTACGACTGTAACTACGGTTCTATGAATCCTGGATGACCACCAAAGCGCTCGGTCCCTCGGAATCATTGTGTTTCGCGAGAAGATTAAGGGACTGAGCTGTCATTGTCACGTGATTATATAGACTTACCGGTGTCACCGGGGGTCACACGTGACCATGTTGGTATAAGATTCTTGACCTGTGCATGCACAAGAGTGATCATTCAGTGCTTTAAGCAACACCTCTGGCGGTCATCCGGGATTCATAGAACCATAGTTACAGTCGTAACTTTTGTTATGAAACACAACACATGTTGTAGGACACTTGCAGGCAGCGCGCAATACCCCTCACCACTAGGAGATGTCTCCCTGCTACAGGCCTAGATAGGTCTGTCGAAACATAATTTCTTCAGCTGACAAGAGCAGACTGGGGCTGCTGAAGTAGAGCCAGAGGGAAAGGGGCAAATGTACTCCACCTGCACTGTAACATGTTCAAAGTTCTCCTGGAGGTGAGAGTTAAAGCTCTGACTCACAGGGGACTCTGCCAGGCGTTCCCAGCAGACCCTCACAAAATATTTGGGCCTGCTAGATTATGGCATCCTCCCCCACCATTGGAGCCAACTCACCACCACATAGTGGTCAATGCACCACTCTCCTATCTCTTCATCCAAGTGTCCAAGACATGTGACCACAGATTACATGAGACCATAACAAAGTCAATCATCAAACTGTGGCCTAGGTGTGTTGAGGTGAGTCTTATTATTTCAGACTCACCTCTGAAATAATCAGAAATAATCAGCTAGGTTCTAGCCAGAACCTCTCCACCTCATAAACCAGCTCAGGCTCCTGACCTGAGAGGTGACATCCCATGTCCCGAGACCCAGCTTCTGTAGCCAAGGACCACCAAGGTCCCTACCCATCACACATTGCACAAACTCCTTTGGCCCTTGTCACAGGGGGTGAGAGAAGGGGGACCCACATCTCCTCTTCATGCTATACTTAGCTGTGCTCCATGTGTGAAAGCCTGGCCACCAGACAGTTGCCAGTGTGCCCCACCTTCAGGCCTGGGTCCAGAGTGGGGCCCCAGTGACACTCATCCGATAAAAGAACAATGATTCCATTGATTTTACTCATTGAAAGGGGTCTTTGGACTGGACTTTGTCTGCTCCCTCTTCAAAGAACCTGTCTGCCTTGGGTGACAGGTTGCACAACAGAGCCAACAGATCCACAGAAGACGCTGTGATCACGGCCCTCCATGCTGCTCTGTCACATCTGGACCGGCAGGGGAGCTATGTGCGGATGCTCTTTGTAGACTACAGCTCTGCTTTTAATACCATCCTCCCTCACAGACTGGTGGATAAATTGGGGGACCTGGGCCTCCCTCACTCCACCTGCATGTGGATTCTGAGCTTACTGACCAACCGACAGCAGAGAGTTAGGGTGGGAAAACATACATCCACTGCCCTCAGCCTTAGTACTGGCTCTCCACAGGGCTGTGTGCTGAGCCCCCTGCTCTATTGTCTGTACACATACGACTGCACCTCTGCCCACCACAGCAACACCATCATCAAGTTTGCTGATGACACCACAGTGGTGGGGCTCATCTCAGAAGGCGACGAGTCCGCCTACAGGGGTGAGGTGGAGCGGCTGTTGCAGTGGTGCAGGGAGAACAATCTGCTCCTCAACAACTCAAAGACAAAAGAACTCATAATAGATTACAGGAGGAATAAAACGGACATTACACCACTAACCATTGGGGGAAAATGTGTGGAGAGGGTAGCTGATTTCCGTTTCCTGGGGGTCCACATTGAGCAGGGCCTCACATGGAACATGAACACCTTCGAGCTGATAAAAAAGGCCCAGCAAAGACTGTACTTCCTGAGGGTTCTCAGGAGGAACAACATCAAGGAGAAGCTGCTAGTGTCCTTCTACAAGTGCTCCATAGAGAGCATACTTACTGTATCTGCGTATGGTTTAACAGCAGCACTACGGCTCAAAGGAAAGCTCTCCAAAGGGTTGTGAATACAGCCCAAAAAATCATTGGCTGCCCTCTCCCCTCACTGGAGGACTTGCACAGCGACTGCTGTCTAAGAAAAGCACAACACATCACAAAGGATGTGATGTGTTGTATCTGCAGAAGATACAGAGCAATCAGAACAAGAACCAACTGTCTCAGAGACAGTTTTTACCCGATAGCAATAACAAAACTAAATGCAATCGAAAACAACCATTAATCATCATAAATGATGTATGTGAGAATGTGGCTGTTCTTATTTATTAGTTAGTTGTTGTTTTTTTTACCAGTTATTTGTTAATTCTTACATTGTGTGTGAATTGTGAGAGTTATTTTTTGTTTTTAAGCATATGCACTGACTGATGGCACCTTTTAAATTTCGTTGTCCTTGTGACAATAAAGATTTATCTTATCTTATCTAACTATACTGCCTGATGCCTCAAGCAGTATAGTTCCTTGGATCATTGGGTCACTGAAACCCCTCCACTAGGTGGCAGTCCAGGGAGCATGCAGATTGGTGCAGAGTCTGCAGTGAAGTGGAGGATGTACCAGTCTGTCATGGTGAAGAGTGCTGAGAGGGTTAAAATTAGTTTTCTCTGCAGGGTGTCTGGGCTCTCCTTTAGAGCTAAGGTGAGAAGCTTGGTCATCTGGGAGGGACTCAGAGTAAAGCCACTGCTTCTGCATGTTGTGAGGAGACAGTTGATGTGGTTAGGAGCCTTAATAAGGTATTCCAGGCATGTTCCACAGCGAGGAGACCCACAGGAAAACCCAGGACAAGATGGAGTAACTTCCCAGCTGACCTGGGAATGTCTTGGGATTCTCCCTAAGGAACGGTACCAAGTGGCTGGGGAGAAGGAAATCTGAATCCCCCCACTTAGGTCCACAAACAATTGGCTTCTTCATAGACTGCCTGACAGTTGCTAACGTCAACATCAACATTGTGAAGTTAACTGTAGATTCTGAATAGAACACTAAGGCACTTAAAGAAGCATTTATGCAAGCACTCAGTGAGAATCTCAAAGATACATTAGGCTATTTAGTAGCATCTAAAAGTTTGGAGGATCTCATTCATCCTAACAACTCTATTAAAGAGAGAGACAGATCTTCTTTTCAGCCTCTTGTGACGTCTTTATGTTTTGATTACTTTTTTCAGTGAAGTTAAGAATTACATTACATTAATTTAGATTTAGTGAATTACAACTGCAGCCTATAACATTTCTGCATCTGGACGATAACTGTACTATTTGCACAGGGTATGTGATGAAATTTCAATCTTGAGACGACACATACAGTGCAGGAAAATGATTTTGTGATTATGAAACAGTTTCCATCTTTTTCCAACATTGTACCACTAACATAGCAGTGCACATCAGTTGGTGTTAGCTAAACGGTGAGGACGTCCCCCGATCAGAACAACCGATTCACCTTTCTCTCACTGAAGTAAAAGTTATTGACACGCCAATCATATTGGTCACTATATCTGTAACATAGACTCTGCTATAAATTTTCCTTGGAAAACTTTCAACTAAACAAACAATAAAATAAAATGAAACAACCGAATCAGGTATAATTCCAGCATACAACAGCTGTTTACAACCTTTATTAAACGTGTGTGATGTAACATTGTGAGACACGTTAATTCCTCCGTCAATGTAAGCTTAAAACATGCTAACAGCTAGCTATAGCCATTACACTACACATTAAACTATCCATCTTGTTTTACTCACCTTTTGTTCTTTAATTAAAGAAATGCCATCTTCAAAGACCCCTCGGACACGGAAAAGCTGACTTAAATCCAATCCAAACCATGTTCCTCCAGATAGTTCATTGTCCTCCTGCACAACTAGCATCTTGGTCATTAAAAGCTGGTTCCCACCAGTGCCCATAAATCATAAAGTCAGAATTCTGAGATGAAAGTCAAAATTCTGAGATTAAAGTCAGAACTTTGTTTTTTTTTGTTGTTTTTTTTTCAGTGGCCCTAATCCTCTTCATCTGGATGTTCTGGGTCTAAAGCCAAAATAGGACTCAGAATATATTTGTCTGCATATTTGTGTGGGCGAAAGATTTCTGAGTGGGACAGATAATCTGCCAGACTACTGACAATATTTTTGCAATAAAAACGATATAAAAAACACCATGATTAAACTTTAATTTTCTGCAAACAAAAACCAATTTCAATAGTCAGCAAACACCTGACAACAATAAGTAGCCATCGATTTTGAAGATAAAACAAATAAAAAGAACCAATTTTTACAGAAATTAATTTCTGTGACTTCCTGAATTTGAGTCATTTGAAATATTTTTCCCTATCTTGCCTTCTTTGCACAGCTTGTTTTTGGATGAGCAAAAAGAAAAAAACCTACTATTTGTGCAATTATTTTTTGACTTGACAGCAAAAGTTTTCTGCTCTTGGCAAAATATAGGTGAGCATTTGTTCGGTACCGGTAAACAGACTTGGGTCCCGATGTTTTTTACATTTTCATCCCAACGGCCCATTGGAAAGAAAACGTCGAGACAGTTCTATAAATATGCCATTCTCCAGCTGTGGCACATATATATTTCATTTTTAAGCAGATTTGGTCCAAACCAAAAGCCTGACCCGGAGTTGGGGCATGTGCGTAAACCTTTGGGTGAGTTTTATTCGATCTGGAGCCTTAAGGATTTAGGCTACCCTAACCCTAACCCAGATCTCAAATGCTATAGTTTTGTCTGTGCCTCTTTCTGCATATAGATAAACAGAGAGATGTCAGTCACTGACTGGTCTATTTGACTGGCAGATTACAGTACATGCACCTTCAACACTGTGTCACAGTGTTGTCAGCAACACAGGGCCTCCACAAAGGACTGTTCTCTCTCCCTTCCTCTTGTCCCTCATACAACAGATTTCAATCAATCAAATTTCATTTGCATAGCACATTTCAGCAGCAAGACATTTCAAAGTGCTTTATATGATTAAAAACACAACAATACAAATTCATAGAACACACAGTTAACAATTGAAACATTTTGTCAAGTGCCATTGTTAATTCTTTCAAAAGCAACTCTAAACACTTGGGTTTTTAAAGGCACTCAGTGTTTTTTACCATTTGAAGTTTGTTCCAGATTTGTGGTGCATAGAAGCTAAATGCTGCTTCTCCGTGTTTGGTTTTGGTTCTGAGGATGCAGAGCAGAACCAGAACCAGAAGACCTGAGGGGTCTGGAAGGTTGACGCAACAACAGCAGATATTTAATGTACTGTGGTGCTAAGTTGTTCAGTGATTTAAAAACTAGCAACAGTATTTTATAGTCTATTGCAGGGGTGGGCACTCCTGGTCCTCGAGGGCCGGTGTCCTGCAACTTTTAGATGCATCTCTACTTCAACACACCTGAGTCAAATAATGAGGTCGTTAACAGGACTCTGGAGAACTTGACTGCATTTAGGAGGAGATTCAGCTGTTGGATTCTGGTGTGTTGGACCAGGGAGACATCTAAGAGTTGCAGGACACCGGCCCTCGAGGACCAGGAGTGCCCACCCCTGGTCTATTGTCTGAGACAGGGAGCCAGTGGAAGGATGTTAGTACATCCCCCAATGCGTGGATGAGTTTCTCTAGATCTCGCTGAGACATTAGTCATTTAATCCTGGAAATGTTCTTTAGGTGATAGAAGGCCGACTTTGTAACTGTCTTCATGTGGCTCTGAAGGTTCAGGTCAGAGTCCATCACTACTCCCAGATTTCATGCCTGATCACTAGTTTCTAGCTGTAATAACTGAAGCTGTGCACTGACTCTAGATCCCTTTAGGTCCAAAGATAATAACTTCAGTTATTGTTTCTGTTCAGCTGAAGAACGTTTTGGTACATCCACACATTTATCTGTTCTAAGCATCTGTTGAGTGCTTTAATGGGTTCTGAGTCACATTGTGACATTGTAATGCAGAGCTCTGTATCATCTACGTAGCTATGGTAGCTAATCTTATTTTCTGCTATAACTCGAACTAGTGGGAGCATATCAGTGACGTGCGGTGAGGTTCATAGCTGGTGAGGCACTGACCTAATCATAATCAGATTTACAAATATAGCCTGCATCAAACTTGGAAATGTAGATATTATTAATTTTGTGTTGTGCTCCACAGCAAAGGGAAAAATCATTCAAGTACAACTAAAACAGTACAACTACGTCTTTCTCGCTCTCTGTATCAGCACAGCTACCCATAGCAACTGACAACTACAAAAAAACTGAAATATTTCCCACACAAAGAGCAGAACATTCAGTCTGTTGCAGTAGTATGGTTTTAGGCTTAATGTTTATTTTGTTATTATTAATAAGTGATTGCTGTGGTACGAGGAGAAAACTCTAAATATATCGCTGCACTTTACTGTATGGCTAGCTAGTTGTTACTCGATCTTACTCTGCAGTTGGTGTCTGGAATCATGAGCGCCCCCTACCATGAGGCAGGAGAACTGCTTGCCTCACCTCGAATCTGTTCTCTGCCATTTCTGATCTCTTCTCAGCACAGGAAACACGTTACACACACAGTTGGTGACAAAAAACATTGTACATTATATACATAAGCTAAATTATGGAAAACCAGTTCATACATTAAATGTTTTTAACCATTTTATTGGCGACGAACAGACAGGAGGAGCATGCTCCCATAGAATGGCAGCCAGCGAGGTTAGAGAGAGATTTGATCAATCCCAGGTGAGGCTCAGCTCACTGCTGCCTCAACAGCTGCACTTCCAAGCATTTGAATGGGAAAATGCAAAACTTCTGTGACTTTGAAGAAAAAACAATCAAAATTGGTTAAGCTAAATAAAAAATAAATACTTTACAGTACAAACCACAGGGTGAAAATGGCAATATAAATGATTTTATCATTATATATTATTTTTCCATGATGACAGGTGAGGCAGAGCCTCACCTTCCTCCCCTGACCGCACGTCACTGGAGCATATACTGTACATATTGAATAAGAATGGTCCTAGGATTGAGCCTTGGGGTATCCCGCATGTGACTTCTGTCCGCTTTGATGAGAAGTTACCTATTGAAACAAAGAAATCCTTGTTTTTTATGTAAGATTCAAACCAGTTGAGCAGTGGACCAGAGAGTCTGACCGAACTCTCCAGTCATTTCTGTAATATATCATGATCAACAGTGTCAAAAGCTGCACTGAGGTCCAACAGAACCAGCACTGTGGTTCTTCCACAGTCTGTGTTTATATGTAAGCCATTGAACACTTTGACTAGCCCAGTCTCAGTACTGTAATGAGCACAAAAACCAGACTGAAGGACATCAATGGTTGGTTGCTGTTAGGAAGCTATTTAACCATTGAAACAGGTTTTTCAATAGATTTGCTGATGAATGGGAGGATGGAGATTGGCCTGTAATTAGAATACTACAGTATTCTAGACCGGTCTTGATCTGATATATATATATATATATATATATATATATATATATATATATATATATATATATATATATAATGGGGATTTTTGACCATTTGTCCAGAAGTGCATTTGTGAGGTCACATAATGATGTTGAACAAGAAGGCCTGGCTCTCAGAGCAAAGGGACAGCTCCAAACTGTTCCCACAAAGTTGGGATCATGGAATTGTCAAAATGTCTTAGTATGCTGAAGCATTCAGAGTTCCTTTCACTAAGGGGCCAAGCCCATCTCCTAAAAAACAACCCCACACCACAATCCTCCCTCCACCAAACTTTACACTTGGCACAATGCAATCAGATAAGTACTGTACCGTTCTCCTGGCAACCACCAAACCCAGATTCATCCATCAGATTGCCAGATGGAGATGCACAATTCGTCACTTCAGAGAATGTGCTTCCACTGCTCTAGAGTCCAGTGGTGACAACTTTTCTCCACTGCATCCGTCGCTTTGCATTGCATTCCTTACCCGTTCCTCTCATTATACCCTGTTGATTCTCTACTGTTTCTTTCCCTGGATTATTGTTTTGTTCTACTGTGACTCCTGTGTTCCCTGTGGTCTTTGTAAGCTTTTTCTTCATGGTTTTTTCATTAAATCCCCAAAATCTACTTGACCCTCTGCCTCCTGCTTTTCGGTCCACTATAAGAATCACACAACTTGACACATTTCCCTTGGATGCTCTTGTAGCACCTCTGTGATTTGAGCTGAGAAGGGATGCAAGCAGTGTAAATTAAGGTGGTCCAGAATGGCTGTGGTCTGCCTGCAAAGTGCTAGTGAAACAGAGTGGAACGAGATGCAGTGGAAGTTAGGGGTTAGATCCTGCATGTCTGCATTTATCACTGGGAGAACTGGGAGAAGGCAGAGGAGCTGAGTTTTTTCAGATTATCTGTCTCATACTCTGCTTGGATCAAATTTCCACTTGCAAACCTTTCTGTTCACTTGCGAATCATTTTCTGCTCACGCTTGAAACAAAAAAGCACCGTTGCCTAGCAACCTTTCAGCTGACATAATAAAAGTGTTATAGAGCTTTGGAAGTGACATCACTGCGTGTGACGTTTACGTCGCTGGGCGCCATCTTGTATGGCCACAGAACAAAGCAAACTTTTTCCGGCGTTTTCATTGTGCTACCGACCGCAGTGAAGTTGTTTTCAAGTTGGATATTGGATATTCCCGCTCCGCGGAGTAAGGAGCGTTTAGCTCGAGGTTGATCCTATTTATGAACGCTAATTCTGGCCAACTGTTCTCTACTGCTCCCTCCTCAAGAGCTCGGAGGTTTACATTGGGACCGCCAGTTTCCAACCAAACACTCTTGAAAATAAATGCCTTGTGATCAACTAATACAAAAAATTGGTAATTCATGCTATAACACTAGGCACACTATCCTCTCTTAAAATTTTAATTGACAGACTGGCAACCTGTCCAGGTGACCCCGCCTCTCGCCTGGAACATTAGCTGGAGAGGCAGCAGCACCTCCCGACCCCCTAGGGACAAGGGTGTAAGAAAATGGATGGATAAATAATTTTAATATTAAATAATATGTTTTCTTCAATAGCCTCCAAATCGTGCCCCATTAACTCAAAATAAGTGTGAAATTATTCTACTAGACTGTATAGATCATCTTTATTACACTTTGACCCCTTTTTTTGTTTAACGAATTTTATATTTAAAAAATATTTTTAAAAAATGTTCATAAAATGTATTACCTCAGATGATCATCACATTTGTTACTTGTAATGTTCAATTACATAAAATTCTAAGACAGGATCTATTTCTCTTCACCCGAGTGTGCGGAGCTGTCCACTGACCACTACCTGGTGGTGAGTTGGCTCCGGTGGTGGGGGAGGAAGCCGGTCAGACCTGGCAGGCCCAAACGTGTTGTGAGGGTCTGCTGGGAACGTCTGGCGGAATCCCCTGTGAGACGGAGCTTTAACTCCCATCTCCGGCAAAACTTTGAACACGTCCCGGGGGACGTGGGGGACATGGAGTCTGAGTGGACTGTGTTCCGTGCCTCCATTGTCGAGGCGGCCGGTCGGAGCTGTGGCCGCAAGGTTGTCGGTGCCTGTCGCGGCGGCAACCCTCGTACCCGTTGGTGGACACCTTCGGTGAGGGATGCCGTCAGGCTGAAGAAAGAGTCCCACCGGGCCTTTTTGGCCTGTGGGACTCTGAAAGCAGCTGATGGGTACCGGCAGGCGAAGCGGCATGCAGCTCGGGTGGTTGCTGAGGCAAAAACTCGGGCGTGGGAGGAGTTTGGAGAGGCCATGGAGAAAGACTTCCGTACGGCTTCGAAGCGATTCTGGTCCACCATCCGGCGTCTCAGGGGGGGGAAGCAGTACGGCACCAACACTGTTTATAGTGGGGATGGTGTGCTGCTGACCTCTACTCGGGACGTTGTGGGTCGGTGGGCAGAGTACTTCGAAGACCTCCTCAATCCCACCAACATGCCTTCTATTGAAGAAGCTGAGCCTGGGGACTCTGGGTTGGGCTCTCCAATCTCTGGGGACGAGGTCGCCGAGGTGGTTGAGAAGCTCCTTGGTGGCAAGGCTCCGGGCATGGATGAGATCCGCTCGGAGTTCCTTAAGGCTCTGGATGTTGTAGGGTTGTGTTGGCTGACGCGACTCTGCAATATCGCATTGACATCGGGGGCAGTTCCCCTGGACTGGCAGACCGGGGTGGTGGTCCCCCTGTTCAAAAAGGGAGACCGGAGGGTGTACTCCAATTATAGAGGGGTCACACTCTTAAGCCTCCCTGGCAAGGTCTATTCAGGGGACCTGGAGAGGAGGGTCCGTCGGATAGTCAAACCTCGGATCCAGGAAGAGCAGTGTGGTTTTCGTCCTGGTCGTGGAACACTGGACCAGCTCTACACCCTCGGCAGGGTCCTGAAGGGTGCATGGGAGTTCGCCCAACCAGTCTACATGTGTTTTGTGGACTTGGAGAAGGCGTTCGACCGTGTCCCTCGGGGAGCCCTGTAGGGGGTTCTCCGGGAGTATGGGGTACCGGGCCCTTTGATACGGGCTGTCAGGTCCCTGTATGACCGGTGTCAGAGTCTGGTCCGCATTGCCGGCAGTAAGTCGGGCTCGTTTCCGGTGAGAGTTGGACTCCGCCAGGGCTGCCCTTTGTCACCGATTCTGTTCATTACTTTCATGGACAGAATTTCTAGGCGCAGCCAAGGTGTTGAGGGGATCCGATTTGGTGGCCTTAGGATCTCGTCTCTGCTTTTTGCAGACGATGTGGTCCTACTGGCCTCATCAGGTCATGATCTGCAGCTCTCGCTGGAGCGGTTCGCAGCCGAGTGTGAAGCGGCCGGGATGGGGATCAGTGCCTCCAAATCCGAGGCCATGGTCTTGAGCCGGAAAAGGGTAGAGTGCCTTCTCCGGGTCAAGGGGGGTGTCCTGCCCCAGGTGGAGGAGTTCAAGTATCTCGGGATCTTGTTCACGAATGAGGGAAGAAGGGAGCGGGAGATCGACAGGCGGATTGGCGCAGCGTCTGCTGTCAAGCGGGCGCTGTACCGGTCCGTCGTGGTGAAGAGAGAGCTGAGCCAAAAAGCGAAGCTCTCGATTTACCGGTCGATCTACGTTCCCACCCTCATCTATGGTCATGAGCTTTGGGTCATGACCGAAAGAACGAGATCGCGGATACAAGCGGCCGAAATGTGTTTTCTCCGTAGGGTGGCTGGGCTCTCCCTTAGAGATAGGGTGAGAAGCTCAGTCATCCGGGAGGGACTCAGAGTAGAGCCGCTGCTCCTTCACATTGAGAGGAGCCAGTTGAGGTGGCTCGGGCATCTGCTCAGGATGCCTCCTGGACGCCTCCCTGGTGAGGTGTTCCGGGCACGTCCCACCGGGAGGAGGCTCCGGGGAAGACCCAGGACACGCTGGAGGGACTATGTCTCTCGGCTGGCCTGGGAACGCCTCGGGATTCCCCCGGAGGAGCTAGAAGAAGTGGCTGGGGAGAGGGAAGTCTGGGCCTCCCTTCTGAAGCTGCTACCCCCGCGACCCGACCTCGGATAAGCGGAAGAAGATGGATGGATGGATGGATGGATGGATGGATGGATGGATGGATCTATTTCATTACATGTTCACTTCTTACCTGAAATATGTTAAATACATCAAATATTTACTTAAAGTGTGATCTATTTCATAACATTTACTTGTCACCTTTATTACTCTGAATTGTTTAATTACACATTAAATGTTTAAAGATGGGAGATGGGCTCTTTCATCTGGTTTGCTTGTTACATTAAATGTTTACTGCAAATTTGAATATAATTGTTTACTTTAATCACAAAATGTTTATTTAAAATATAATCTTTCATTACATGTATGTTTATTACTTTAAACATTTTAAATATCAAATTTTTACTTAAAATGTGATTCATTTCATCACCTGTTTACATGCAACTTGAAGTGCTTGAATCAAACGTTTCATGAATTTTTACCACATTAAATTATGAAATGACAGAAAACAGCCACTTCCAACTGACCACATAATTCAACACAAATGGTCCATGTTCCTCTTCAGAGTGTGCAGCCTTGCTGAGCTCCTCTCCTGGGGTTTCCTCCTCAGCCTCTCCAACTCGCTCCTCCTCTATAGCCTTCGCTACTGTGTTTTATTTACCTCTTCTGGGGTAAATCATGAAAACAGTCTCTGTAACTTGTTGATCCACCATGGTTTTGCTGTACCGCCTCTTTAATTGACGTGCATGTCGGTCCCATGTTGTGGTGTTTACCTCGCAGTGACCCAGATTCAGTCTGGATTGATCTAATCCATTTCATACGCCAGTTTGCCTTGAAGAGGACATATCGGAACACACATCAGTATTAATACTGTAAATTTGATAACAATCAATTTATAATGGAATAACCTCGATGTTCACTGACAAAACTCAGACTATGCTACATAAAAAATATCAGCCAAACGTAAATAAGGTTGACTCACTTAAATGAATTCAACATAACTGAACATGAGTACACCCGGACAAAATCATAGCAAAAAGTTATGACACAACACCAACAAAGCGAATTTAGACACTCACCAGAATGGACATGTCTGGAGCAAACTCGTAGATAACTTGGGATGTTGGAGAACGTAGTATCAGGATGTCTCACCGCTGATACCCGGGGCATCCATCTCCTTTTCGTTAGCTCCGATAGCTTAGCCTCCTCGCGTTGTTTACAGGCAGAAAAGAGGTGAAACTAAAGTCCGTTTTCCATCTTTTTACCGTTTCAGTCATGTGATCGGACATTACTTCCAATAACGCAGCAAGTTCGAACCATTGCTAATTCATTTTAATTAACTTAGATTCAAAAATTCGAAATATCTGTGAGACAGTCGTTTTGTCGGTTATGTTTATGGCCATACAAGATGGCGCTCATATCCCTACGCCTACAGCAGTAACGTCACGTTCCAAAGCTCTATACTTTCCTGGGTGCGTTTGTTGCCTTCAGGGTATGCCTGTGTGTGTATGTACATACATACGGATATGTCGTGACTAAGTTGTAACATGGTTGTTTCTGTGGATCCATTTTCTTTGGTTGCGTGAACAACCAAAGCTACAGCCTAAGATCAGTGGCTGTTAGCGATCAGTTGTGTCCTGCTGCCAGATATTTATCATAACATGAAGCAGAAAGCTAAGGTAATTGTTTCGCCCTACACCCAGTTAGTGGTGCAGGTTGCAACAATTTGATCAGAGCAAAGACAAGTTTTGAGCGCAAGGAGAAAGGTTTGAGAAAGCACAGTGAATATTTGAAAGAGAGCAGACATTTTCAGTACAAGCATTACAAGTTTTGAGAGGAAAGACATGAAGTCCAGCTTTCAAAATTTAAATGTGTGCTCTTGAATCATGGCAGAAAAATTCTCCATAAGTATGATTGTAATAATATAAGCAAACGAGGAAAAAAGTGACTTATTTTTCAATAAAATGTCTCAGACAGATACATAATGTTTTGACATGTGATTTTTTTGTCAGGGTCAGACGAAGATCTTGAAGCTGAAAAATCTACGTCTGCAGGATTATGCTGACTACACCTGTTTTGCTTCTGTGAAGAATTCCTGTGGCATTAGAGACAGAAGTACCCACTTCGTTCTCAACAACAGGACAGGTATGAAAGCACTCAGGAATTGGAACAATCAAACACTATCTGCATGTGTATTTCTTTATTTAAATATTATACTCCTATAAGAGGGGCAAACTTTTAAAAGTAAGATTCTGAATTTTTAAAATTCCAATTAAACATTCTTATTAGTTCTACTAAAAAGTATTTTTCTTTCATGTTTTGATACTAGAAATTAACATAATAATTCTGCATTTTAGTTATCTCAGTGATCATGTAGTTGTAACAACAGAGAGGGAAACACAGACAGGAAATAATTAAACTCTTTATTAAGCAAAAATAAAATAAAATCTAGCAATATGCGCATATATGTGCACATCAGGACGGTTAGGAGGTGGACACAGGAGGCAGCTGAGGCACTGCAGGACTGCTTTGGGTCGACAGACTGGGATGTGCTCTGTGGGCCTCATGGGGAGGACATCGACAACATGTCTGACTGCATCACGGACTACATCAGATTCTGTGAGGACACTGTCATGCCAGCCCGGACCGTGCGCTGCTTGTCCAACAACAAACCCTGGATTACCAGTGACATGAAGGCACTTTTAAACAAAAAGAAGATGGCTTTCAGGTCAGGAGATAAGGAGGAGCAGAGGAGAGTCCAGCGTGAACTTAGAGAGACACTGAGGACATGCAAGGACAACTACAGGAGGAAGCTTGAGTCCAAACTCGAGCAGAACAGTGTGAGAGATGTGTGGAAAGGAATGAAGCACATCGCTGGGATGAAAGGGAAGGACATACAGACATCTGGGAGCCTGGAGAGAGCAAACCAGTTTTTCAACAGGTTCAGCTCACCTCCTGCTACTCCCCTACCACCACCAGCCCCCCACACATCCACACTGCCCCAAGTTGTTCAATCAACCTACCGGCATTCTCCAGCACACCACCTCTCCTTCAGCCCCCCATCTCCCCCTCCTCCCCCATCTCCACTGCAGACAACAACACCTACCCCCAGCTAATGGTGACTACAGGCCAGGTTAAGAGACAGTTGGAGCGATTACACCAGGGGAAGGCTGCAGGACCTGATGGCATTACACCACGGTCCTGAAGACCTGCTCCATCCAGCTGTCCCCTGTACTGGCACACATGTACAACCTGAGTTTGAGGCTGGAGAGAGTCCCGCTGCGGTGGAAGACATCACATGTGGTTCCTGTTCCCAAGAAGCCAAGGCCAGCCAACCCAGAGGACTACAGACCAGTTGCTCTCACATCTCATGTGATGAAGGTCATGGAGAGACTGGTCCTGGCCCAGCTGAGGCCTCGGGTGAGGGCGTTTCTAGACCCCCTGCAATTTGCCTACCAGCCCCACTTAGGAGTTGACGATGCCGTCATCTTCCTGCTGCAACGAGCACTGTCGCACCTGGATGGTGGAGGAGACACTGTGAGAATCACATTCTTTGATTTCTCCAGTGCCTTCAACACCATCCAGCCTCTGCTGCTGGGTGAGAAGCTGCGGAGGATGGGTGTCAACGACTCAGTGATCTCCTGGGTTACTGACTACTTGACAGGCAGGCCACAGTTTGTCCGTCTGGGCAGTGTCCTGTCTGATGTGGTGGTCAGTGATGTAGGAGCTCCACAGGGAACTGTGCTTTCTCCCTTTCTCTTCACCTTGTACACCACTGATTTCCAGTACAACTCTGAGTCATGTCACCTACAGAAGTTTTCCGATGACTCAGCGGTTGTCGGGTGTATAGGGGATGGAGGGGAGGGGGAGTACAGGACACTGGTGGACAGCTTTGTGGAGTGGTCTGAGCAGAATCACCTGAGGCTCAACATTAGTAAGACCAGAGAGATGGTGATTGACTTCAGAAGGAAGAAGATACCTTCACGGCCACTAAAGGTCAAAGGGGAAGTGGTGGAGGAGGTGGAGGATTACAAATACCTGGGAGTTGTAATCGGCAACAGACTGGACTGGGCATCTAACACTGATGCTGTGTGCAAGAAGAAGGGGATGAGCAGACTCTATTTTTTAAGGAAGCTGAGATCCTTCAATGTGTGCAGCAAGATGTTGGAGACCTTTTATCACAGCGTTGTTGCCGGTGCCATCTTCTTTGCTGCTGTGTGTTGGGGAAGCAGCATCAGAGCCAGCGACTCTAATAGACTAGACAAAATCATCAGGAAAGCTGGCTCTGTACTGGGACTAAGGCTGGAGTCCCTGGAAACTGTGGTGGAGAGGAGGACACTGAAGAAGGTTCTGTCTATTATGGACAATAAACAGCACCCTCTCCACCACATAGTGGACAGACAGCGGAGCACCTTCTCACATAGGCTGCTCCAGCTCCGCTGTCGTAGGGACAGATACAGGAAATCCTTCCTGCCACATGCCATCTCACTGTACAATAAAAGCTAAATCATTGTTCTGCACTAATCAGTCCAATTTTGCACAACTGCACTGTGGCACACTTGCTGTACATATATTTACATATACATACTGTATCTGCATTTTTTGAATCTTTGCAAGGACTGCTCTTAAGTTGCTTTTTATATTAACAGCATTTTATATTTTTACAATTTATAGCATTTTATATTTTATTTTTTATTTTATCTACAACTACTACTCACAGTGGTAGTTGTTATTGTGTCTTGTCTCTATGACTTCTATTCTATTCTATTAAATTCTAAACACACACGACGGGAGCTGCGTCTGCAGGCAGACAGCTGCTCCGGCGCCATCTTGACAAAAAAAAATTATATCACGCATTCCTAGTTTACAATAAGAATAACAAAGAAATCTCACAGCATCTTGTGACTATCAAAGCTAGGGTGACTTAGAGCTCTGCCCACCTGGTATATCTTTTCTGTGCAGTAGTGGCAGCTTGATCTACTTGCTTTTGGCAATGCCAGCTGTGGTTAGGCTGCTTCCCTATATTAGAATAGAATAGAATAGAAGTACTTTATTCATCCCAGCAGGGAAATTACTTCGCAGTTACAGCATAGAGACAAGACAAGACAAGAGACAAGACACAATAACAACGTCCGGGTGTTTAGTCTGGAGTTTGGCTGTGTCAGAGCTGATGATGTCACAGGCCACCGCTGCATCAGCTGATGGGGGAATGTAAACAGCGATCAAAATGGCGGACGTAAACTCCCTCGGTAAAATAACACGGCTGCAGTCCCACAGCCAGAAGTTCAATGTCCGGGCTACAAATCTGTTCCTTCACGTTAACATGGCCGGGATTACACCACCTCTCACTCGCATAAGTGCAATCCCACCGCCCCTCTTCTTCCGACTCTTGGAAAAGTCCCTGTCCCCCGCACCAAGGAAAATCCAGGAACCTCCACGCTGTAGTCCGGAATAAGCGAGTGTAGCCAGGTTTCCGTGAAGCAGAAGATACTGCACTTCCAGTACTCCTTCTGGGTCCTTACCAGCGCCATGAGTTCGTCTGTCCAATTTACCAAAGACCTCATGTTCCCCACAATAATCGCCGGTAACGCTGGCCTGCGCCGTCTCTTCTTCTACCTCCGTTTAACTCCAGACCTGCAGCCCCGTCGTCTCCTCCATAACTCCTCCGGAACCACAGGCCCGTCTCCGGGCAGCAGCAGAGGCCCACACAGCGCAATCAGCCATTCACGCGAGCAAACAATGCCGCTACTCCGCTCGGCGAGGTTCTCCGCAGCCAAGAGTATAAAAAGTAGCAGACGAACGCGGAGAACATCGACAGAACCACATCCAGCCATTGTGGAAAGCCCAACTGATGATCCATGGGTTCTTCAAGCAACGATCATTAATCGGTTACAGCAAATATACACAGACAAACACACACGACGGGAGCTGCGTCTGCAGGTAGCCAGCTCTGGAGTTCGCCGGCGCCATCTTGATTAAAAAAAAAAAAAAAAGTGACTAGCTGGGGAGAATGTGTGTGATAAGGTCAAATGTTTTGAAATAAAACACAAATATATTGCTGAGAGCAAAATTCCTGCAGGTTCCAGCTCTGTCATATTAGCTGATCTCACAGCAGCTTCATCGCACACATTCCCCACACACAGTGAGCCGGCGGCTTCTAGACAGCTAGGAGGCACCGCAGCTCCGCGGTTTCTACACAGAATTTTTCTGTCTCAGTTGATAAGTCTGTCTCTTCTGAGCAGTCTGAATCTGAGAGTGCGTTCTGTGAACAGTCAAAGCCTACTGTGATTCCAGCTGCAGCTTCGCACTCATCTCACCTTGTGAGTGGCGACTGTCATCTGTCCGGCAGCGGTCCGCGCCGAAACGGCGTCTTAAGCACCCTAACCCCCCTTCAGGAAGAGCGTGGGTTTGCCCTTGGCCTGACATATATGTGGCATGGAGGCTAACAACCAGCCCTTTCTGGCTGAGCCCCCCATATCCCCCCGGAGAATCTCCAAGGCAGGGGACGGCGGTAGGGGCTCTGACTCTGGAGTTCATGCGAACCACAGCACCTCACATGAATGTGTGCCTGCTTTCAGAACATTATTCAGAGTGGCGGTGTGCACTCTGCTGATTGGCTAATCAGCAGGGGTTACATGCTGCAGTTTGGAGGCAGGCCTCCGCCTTTCACAGGGATCGTGGAGAAGCTTCTACCATCTCTCGAGCACAACGCCACTCTCAGGTCAGAGCTGCAGGAACTGGTGGCGAAAGGTGCAATTTCCACGGTTACCCAGGGAGAGGAAAATGCGGGGTTTTATTCACGCTATTTTCTGTTCCCCAAAAAACCAGGAGGAGTGAGACCCATTCTCGATCTGTCCCTGTTCAACAGCTCGATTGTGGAGATGCCATTCTACATGCTAACAACCAGACAAGTGCTGAAAAATGTTCACCAGGACGACTGGTTCACCTCCACAGATTTAAAAGACGCATACTTCCACGTCCCCATCATCCTGAAACACCGGAAGTATCTGCGCTTCTCCTTCCAGGGGACCCAGTATCAGTACAACCATCTGCCATTTGGTTATTCTCTCGCCCCGCGCACGTTTTCCAAATGTATGGAAACAGCGCTGCAGCCATTGCACATGGCTGGAATGAGAGTTCTCTTCTATCTGAACAACCTGCTTTTACTGGCTCGGTCCAGAGAGGAAGCCGCAATGCAGTCCCGGAACACATTTGCTGAGCCTGGGATTTTCCATCAACTGGGAAAAGAGTTTGGTTATTCCATCTCAGATGATCATTTATCTGGGAGTGGAGCTGAACTCGGTTATGATGAGAGCCCGATTGGCACAGCCGAGAATCGAGGCTGTGTCAAGAAAATCCGAGCTCATCCCACTTCCCCATGCTGGAGATTTTAGTTTAACAGTAATAATAAATAAAGTTATCTTTAAAATGAATCACTCAAGTGACATCAAGGCCCAACAGTAGACTTAAGTGTCAATAAAGTTAGTTTAACAGTAATAATAAATAAAGTTATCTTTAAAATGAATCACTCAAGTGATATCTAGGCCCAACAGTAGACTTAAGTGTCAATAAAATAAATCTGGTTGTGTGTGTTGTTTTTGTCTCATGCAAACTTTGCTTTAATTCTACTTTTTTCTATCTAATCATAAGAAATCATAGTCAGTCAGAAAGAGTCATTAAACAGGAAAAGCAGGTTTCCTGGAAAAAGAGGAAGTAAGTTCCAGCCTGCAGATTTATAAAAAATAGCTGAGACTATTTCTTATTTTAAATCATGAAAGTTTTAAAGAATGAAATCTAAAACATTTTGAGTAATTTGATAAGATTCAAAGTAAAATACTTATATTAATATTGGTTTACTTGTAATAATATTTACACGAACATTTGTGGGAACAGTTACAAGAAAAACAAGTAACTGTAACTTTGGCATCAAATAATTAGAATCATGGATTATTCTTGGTTTCTTTTCAGAAAAACATCTGTAATAACTCACATTAAGATTATAATAAGTATAATTAATAAGTTATGGTTATAAAATCATAAATGAATGATAAATCAGAGAAGCTGAAGAAAATAAATGTGATATAAGTTATGGTTATAAAATTATAAATGAATGCTAGATCAGAGAAGCTAAAGAAAATAAATGTGATATAAATGTGATTTTGACATTGAATTTGAAATGGTGTAAAAGGTGTAACTGCAATTAAACATCACTGATATGTTGGAGGTAGAGAGTAGGTGAAAGGTGAAAGGCAAGGAACTAACAGGAGAGCAGAGATGATCAACGCCTTATTTAGAGAGTAGGTGAAAGGTTGTGCAGGCAATGGACATAGGAGGTTGAGCAACCCTGAGACATTAGCACAGACATCAGGAAATGTCTGTAAGACAGTGATGGATATGAGATCATCTGTCTAAGCAGTCAGAAACCCTATAAAAGGTGAGTGCAAAAGAGGAACCGTTGTTGGATCCTCCGGGCAGCTTCGAGCCAAGATCGAGATGGACAAAGAACTCTGCAGCTGAAGAAGAGCCGGGGCCACGGAGCTGAAGACTGTCCTTCTCATGGAGACCAACCCGTCAGCCCCACAACCTGTGGCTTCAAATCGCACTTCTCTCATCGGCTGGGTTCAGACCCCAAAGACAAAGATGAAGACAAAGGCAAAGACAAAGAAGAAGAACTGGTGCCTTCCTTCCTGCCAGCACCAAGTCCTGTGTGACCTCACCATCCATGCGGAGAAGAAGCTCATCAGACCTACAGAGATTCCTGCCTTCGCTGATCAACATCTTCCTCCTGCTGCAACACCTTCTTCATCATCAGACCTGCGGAGATCCTGGCCTTCATCGATCGGCGTCTTCCTCCTGCTGCAACACCTTCTTCATCATCAGACCTGCGGAGATCCTGGCCTTCATCGATCGGCGTCTTCCTCCTGCTGCAACACCTTCTTCATCATCAGACCTGCGGAGATCCTGGCCTTCATCGATCGGCGTCTTCCTCCTGCTGCAGCACCTTCTTCGTCGTCGTGCCAGGTCTGGGGTTCGAAACGCCAAACTCCGTCCGTCTCTCTCAAAGGTTTCCTTTTTTAGTTCTCAGTGTCAGCAGTAGGGAAAGATAGACTAGATGATTGATTTTACTTATTTGATTATTTCTGCTACTGAATTAAGCTGTACTGACCCTTGCAAAAATGCCTTACTAATAAAATATTTAGCATAAAGAAAATCTAAAAGATGTTGTGGACATTCAGTTAATGAGTCACCTTAAAGTTCTTTGATGGTTGTAAAATAGCTGTGATGTTTGATTCTGGAGAGGAAGAGGTGGAAAATGTTTTATAGGTTGCTGGTAGCCCAAATTTAAAACAACATCCTTGGGACTCGCCCGAGTCACTAAAACCTACCTGGTTCAATAACAAATGCAAGTTGTGAAATAGAGAACGAGCGACCGTTAACAGGTGTGCTCTGTGAAACTAGTTGGCTGTAGGCTGCTCAGTCTGGCTAATTCACAGAGGGAAGAAGGGTGAGACACCTGGATGTAGGCCGTTAAAAATCAGGTGAATCGTTTCTCGAAACCAGCTTAAACAGAGTTTACTTCAGTTCTGGACAGGGTAAATCCCGGCAGATTTAGGAAACTCAATTAACCCGTTAGATGGAGAGCTGGTAGCACATCTCCCCTCTCAGAAGAGGAAGCAGAGAGTGAGAGAGTAGAGACAGAAAGGAGGGGGGGGGTGTTGCGCAACAACAAGTGGCGCCCAACGTGGGGCGGCGCACAACTGAGTAGGCGGGCCCCAAAGATACCAAGTCAGTGAAAACAGATGTGAGACTCTGAATAGCTCACTTGGGTTACTAACTCTTAGGGAAAAGAGTTAGTGGTGACTGATAAGGCCATCAGTCACAACCCTCGCAGTAACTGTATAGCATACAGGTGAGGGAAAGCTTCTACTGAGGATAAATGACCGGATCCAGACAGTGAAGCTAGTAGCCAACATAGTCTAGACCCATCCCTGCTCAAGAGCGCAAAGAGAGGCTTTGGGGGATAGACAACTCGAACCGACAGAGAGACGGAGTGATGGATGATCACTTCGAGGAGGAAAATCTGGGGAAGAAACCGGAGGAAGCCGGCCGTCCAGATCGTTTGGAAAAGGAGGAGACCTCAACAGAACTGCATCAACTTTCTGCACAGCTACCCAGGGCACCCAGGACAGCGGATGGAAGGTTTGTTCATCAAGAGCACAGTCCCATGGGGTTCAGTCTGCATGGATGTAGCAGAGCCAATGGGGACAACAGGAAAGAGAGGTGAGAAGTACCTCTTGGTGCTGATGGACACAGTGACAACTGCTAGAAGAGCAGGTCTTCCCCTGCAGAGGAACTCCGTTCACGTCACAGAAAGCAGGGAGGCGAAGACACTTTTCCTTTTTGCTCAGAGAAGAAAAAGGGAAGTTGCAGCTCAAAGTGTCACTGAAAGCAGGGCAGAGAGTTTGGATTAAAGCTCAAGATCGGCCTGCAACTACGGTGATCAAGCAGTGATTCAACGCCCGAGTTTTTGTAAAGCAAGTACTGAACTTCAACAGTACTACTGATGAAGAAAGGGGTCCATGAGGAAGCAGTGCTCAAGCCAGTTCTTAGCTACAGCGAACCAGAACATTACGAGAAGATGGCCAGAGAATCAAGCACCATGCCATCCTACAGTAGACTGGCCACTATTACAGGAAGGTTGCCGTTCAAAGAACAACTTCAAGGCTTTGGACTGGGAGGGCCGTGAAGAAATTGGATTATGCTAAAGAAGAACTCCTGTCACAACCTGATGGATTAAAATGGAAAAGGATCATGATTACGGATAAAGCGTCATGATGCTTATGCTTTTTGCTTTGCTCTGCTGAACAGCCAGAATTTTTTTTTTTTTGTTTGAGGCCTTCTGTCTCAGCCCATCTTCCCTAAAGAACCATCCCACATCCTGAAGAACTGACAGTTCATCCAGCGAAGGTTCCTGTAGAAGAATCAAAGCGATCCAAGTTTTCTTCGACATTCATCACCTCATGGGGGAAATCAAAACTCCAAGGAGGGGGTGTCAAGAGAAGTGGAGTTTTGATGACTACACTGAGCCCTCTGTGACAACTGAGGATGAAGAATCTGCATCTTCACATCCCAGACGAACATCTTCTCTTTCCAGGGGATGAGGACGGCGAACTGCAGGAGGGTGATGGACTCCCAGCATGTGAAAGGTCTGACCTCGTGGAGGGGGTGTCAAGAAAATCCGAGCTCATCCCACTTCCCCATGCTGGAGATTTTAGTTTAACAGTAATAATAAATAAAGTTATCTTTAAAATGAATCACTCAAGTGACATCAAGGCCCAACAGTAGACTTAAGTGTCAATAAAGTTAGTTTAACAGTAATAATAAATAAAGTTATCTTTAAAATGAATCACTCAAGTGATATCTAGGCCCAACAGTAGACTTAAGTGTCAATAAAATAAATCTGGTTGTGTGTGTTGTTTTTGTCTCATGCAAACTTTGCTTTAATTCTACTTTTTTCTATCTAATCATAAGAAATCATAGTCAGTCAGAAAGAGTCATTAAACAGGAAAAGCAGGTTTCCTGGAAAAAGAGGAAGTAAGTTCCAGCCTGCAGATTTATAAAAAATAGCTGAGACTATTTCTTATTTTAAATCATGAAAGTTTTAAAGAATGAAATCTAAAACATTTTGAGTAATTTGATAAGATTCAAAGTAAAATACTTATATTAATATTGGTTTACTTGTAATAATATTTACACGAACATTTGTGGGAACAGTTACAAGAAAAACAAGTAACTGTAACTTTGGCATCAAATAATTAGAATCATGGATTATTCTTGGTTTCTTTTCAGAAAAACATCTGTAATAACTCACATTAAGATTATAATAAGTATAATTAATAAGTTATGGTTATAAAATCATAAATGAATGATAAATCAGAGAAGCTGAAGAAAATAAATGTGATATAAGTTATGGTTATAAAATTATAAATGAATGCTAGATCAGAGAAGCTAAAGAAAATAAATGTGATATAAATGTGATTTTGACATTGAATTTGAAATGGTGTAAAAGGTGTAACTGCAATTAAACATCACTGATATGTTGGAGGTAGAGAGTAGGTGAAAGGTGAAAGGCAAGGAACTCAGCGCAGCTCCGCTGTGTCATGCGGCTGCTGGGAATGATGTCTTGAAAATATGAAGGAACAGAAAACAAGAGATTAAACAAACAGCAAGTCAAATTCCACAGCAAAGCAAAGTACAGTTAGAAGAAAATATCACAACATCAGTTGAAAAACTATTATTCGCAGCATATGTTATCAACTGTACTGACCAAGCCAAGCATAAAACTGAGAAGATCAAAATAATAGTGAGAGGAGCTGAAAAGATTTGGGGTTTAAAGAGGGATCATGGGAGAACATAAAGAAAAAGTTGGAGGTAGATGGGAGACCAGGACCATCAGGTGAAAGTAGTTCATGTTAATATTACAATGGAATGCAAGAAGTTTAATTGCTAACGGACAGGAACTTCAAGGTTATATTGATAGTCTTGAAGAACAATCCAAAATTAAAGCTGCGAGCAGCCTCGGGCGGCCCTCGCAGCAAGCGCCGCTCCGGCCTATTGGCCACCGCGGGGGTTCCGGCCACCGCAGAAGCTCTCGCGCGTTTTCCAGAGCCGCAGCCCGCTCACCACCGCGGAAGCTCTGCCGCAGTTTCCAGCATCGCCGCCCGCTAGCCGCCGCAGAAGCTGTCGCGCGTTTTCCCCGCCCGTCCGCCGGGCGACAGGCGTGAATGCGTTCGGCGGCGCTGCCCGACGACTGTCGAAAAATCTGGCGCAGATCGGTCGATGCGTCGAGGAGATACAACCCATGTATTAACTTAGGGGGCGCAGTGGAGCCAAATTACATTTCAAACCCGTTGGGCTCTTTAGAGGTGAACAAAGGTCATACATATCCAGTTTGGCGCCAATCGGATGATCCATGCGTGAATAAGAGCCAAACGTATGCATATGGCGAGGGACTGATATTCGCCATTTGGCCACGCCCACACGGTTCAGCCAGCAGCGAGCATTGACAGAGTTTATCATCCGAATTACCTTGATTAGGTCAAGAGAGCCATAAACGGAGCTTTCCAAGGAAAAAAACGGCACTTCCGGTTCCGAGGGGGCGGGGCTTAGATGACGTCATAATGTGATGACGTAGGATTGACGGGCAAGCCTCCAGGATCACTCAGGCCAAGTTTGATGCAGCTCAGTCAAAATATGTGGAATGTAGAGGCAAACGTATACGAACGGCGTTGCCGCCATTGAAAACTCTTGGCACTTTAAAGCAAGCGAGACCAACTTCCTATCTGTCATCCAACACAGAATCACCTTGATTAGGTCAAGAGAGCCATAAACAGAGCTATCCAAGGAAAAAAAAGGCACTTCCTGTTCCGAGGGGGCGGGGCTTAGATGACGTCATAATGTGATGACGTAGGATTGACGGGCAAGCCTCCAGGATCACTCAGGCCAAGTTTGATGCGGCTCGGTCAAAATATGTGGAATGTAGAGGCAAACGTATACGAACGGCGTTGCCGCCATTGAAAACTCTTGGCACTTTAAAGCAAGCGAGATCAACTTCCTATCTGTCATCCAACACAGAATCACCTTGATTAGGTCAAGAGAGCCATAAACAGAGCTTTCCAAGGAAATAAACGGCACTTCCGGTTCCGAGGGGGCGGGGCTTAGATGACGTCATAATGTGATGACGTAGGATTGACGGGCAAGCCTCCAGGATTACTCAAGCCAAGTTTGGTGCAGCTCGGTCGAAACATGTGGAATCTAGAAGCAAACGTATGGCATCGGCGTTACAGGTCACTTCGCCACGCCGCCACGCCCAGCTGCTATCTCAAAGCTGGTCGGGGTTGGAATCCACAACACACCAACATGTCTTCTGTCTCTGGCCACAGTTTCATGTTGATTAGGTCAAAGGGCTAAGATAGCGACCGTTCACAGTAAAACATGACACTTCCTGTTCTCAGGGGGCGTGGCCTGAGTGATGTCATCATTTCACCATAGGGTATTGTAGGGCACCCGATGCCTATCAATCACTGAAAGTTTGGTCCCTCTATGTGTTTTTATATAGGAAATATAAGAGTTTCGTGTTTCATGGCGAGTAGGTGAACTTTGACCCCTGCTAACCTCCCTTCAACATGCTCCAAAACTCACCAATTTGATAACTTTAAATCAAACATGCCTTATGATCAGACTGACCGAGTTTGAAGTCGATCAATCGAAATCCCTAGGAGGAGTTCGATCAAATACGAAGGCTGTAAACGTCAAAATCGAGGAAAAAAATGGACGTTCAAGACAAAATGGCTGACTTCCTGTGATAGTTGGCTAATAACATTAAATGTAAGTTCTGAGTCTTTTGGTGAGCTCTACAAGTGTACCAAATTTCATGTCTCTACGATGAAGTACGTTCATACCATTGTGTCAACAGAAAATTGCTAGTTGCCGCCGTTCAGCAATTTTTTTTGCGATTTTTGCGACAACCTTAAAATTCAAAATTTTTAAATTTTCTAGTTGCGACCGCCAAGTTTGGTGAGTTTTTGAATATGATAAAGCCCCCAAAAAGGCACACGAAGAGGTGGGAAGAATCGTAATAATAATTAAAGCTGCAAGCAGCCTCGGGCGGCCCTCGCAGCAAGCGCCGCTCCGGCCTATTGGCCACCGCGGGGGTTCCGGCCACCGCAGAAGCTCTCGCTCGGTTTCCAGAGCCGCAGCCCGCTCCCCACCGCAGAAGCTCCGGCGCAGTTTCCAGCACCGCCGCCCGCCAGCCGCCGCAGAAGCTGTCGCGCATTTTCCCCGCCCGTCCACCGGGCGATACGCGTGAATGCGTTCGGCGGCGCTGCCCGACGACTGTCGAAAAATCTGGCGCAGATCGGTCGATGCGTCGAGGAGATACAACCCATGTATTACCTTAGGGGGCGCAGTGGCGCCAAATTACATTTCAAACCCGTTGGGCTCTTTAGAGGTGAACAAAGGTCATACATATCCAGTTTGGCGCCAATCGGATGATCTATGTGTGAATTAGAGCCAAACGTATGCATATGGCGAGGGACTGATATTCGCCGTTTGGCCACGCCCACAGGGTTCAGCCAGCAGCGAGCATTGACAGAGTTTATCATCCGAATCATCTTGATTAGGTCAAGAGAGCCATAAACGGAGCTTTCCAAGTAAAAAAACGGCACTTCCTGTTCTGAGGGGGCGGGGCTTATATGACGTCATAATATGATGACATAGGGTCGTCAAGGAACCCACCAGGGTCACTCGTGCAAAGTTTGGTGCAGAAGCTATCGACCGTTCACAGTAAAATACAAGACTTCCTGTTGTCAGAGGGCGTGGCCTACGTGATGTCATCATTTGACCATTGGATATTATTGGACACAAGATAATGATCAATAACTCAAACTTTGGTGTCTCTGTCAGTTTTTGTGTTAGAATTACAAATTATTTAATTTTTTCCTTTTCAATTCAACATTGAACTGTCATTCCGTAGGGCAATGCTGCCCTCTGGTGTCGAATTACTGAAATTACTGAAATAGTTTCATTATTTCAGTAATTCGACACCAGAGGGCAGCATTGCCCTACGGAATGACTAAATATCCCCTTTGTAATTGACTGTGTAATATGTCAATCACAGGGGATCTTTGAGCCTTGCTAACCCCCCTTCAACATGCTCCAAAACTCACCAATTTGATAACTTTAAATCAAACATGCCTTGTGATCAGACTGACCAAGTTTGAAGTCGATCAATCGAAATCCCTAGGAGGAGTTCGATCAAATACGAAGGCTGTAAACGTCAAAATCGAGGTCAAATGAACTTCAATCTAAAATGGCCGACTTCCTGTTGGGTTTAGAGCATGGCTCTAAGAGACTTTTTTGTACGTCCTGACAAGATACACATGTGTACCAAGTTTCGTAATTCTAAGTTAAAGCATCGCTTGGGGCTGATTTTTAAAAATATTCTAGGGGACCGTATAGAGAAATTAGGCCACGCCCACCAAATTTCGCTATGGATTCCTGTTGGCAGGTTGATAAGGATCCATCCTAGTGAGTTTGGAGCAGCTCACCCCGAAACTGTGGAATTCAGAGCCAAACGAAATTCGATGGCGTTCGCAACGCCGCCACGCCCACCTGCTTCATCGCAGCCGGTCGGGGTTGGAATCCACAACACACCAACATGTCTTCTGTCTCTGGACACAGTTTCATGTTGATTAGGTCAAAGGGCTAAGATAGCGACCGTTCACAGTAAAACATTACACTTCCTGCTCTCAGGGGGCGTGGCTTAAGTGATGTCATCATTTCACCACAGGGTATTTTAGGACATCTTATGACAATCAATCACTGAACGTTTGGTCCCTCTATGTGTTTTTATATAGGAAATATAAGAGTTTCGTGTTTCATGGCGAGTAGGTGAACTTTGACCCCTGCTAACCCCCCTTCAACATGCTCCAAAACTCACCAATTTGATAACTTTAAATCAGACATGCCTTATGATCAGACTGACCGAGTTTGAAGCCGATCAATCGAAATCCCTAGGAGGAGTTCGATCAAATACGAAGGCTGTAAACGTCAAACTCGAGGTCCAAAATGGACCTTCAATACAAAATGGCCGACTTCCTGTTGGGTTTAGAGCATGGCTCCAAGAGACTTTTTTGTACATCCTGAAAAGATACACATATGTACCAAGTTTCGTAATTCTAGGATAAAGCATGGCCTGGGGCTGTTCATTTAAAATACTCTAGGGGTCGCTATAGAGAAATTAGGCCACGCCCACCAAATTTTGTTATGAATTCCTGTCGGTGGGTGGATAAGGATCCATCCTAGTGAGTTTGGAGCAGCTGGGCCCGAAATTGTGGAATTCAGAGCCAAACGAAATTCGACGGCGTTCGCAACGCCGCCACGCCCACCTGCTTCATCGCAGCCGGTCGGGGTTGGATTACTCAACACACCAACATGTCTTCTGTCTCTGGACACAGTTTCATGTTGATTAGGTCAAAGGGCTAAGATAGCGACCGTTCACAGTAAAACATGACACTTCCTGTCCTCAGGGGGCGTGGCCTACTTAAAAAAATAATTTCACCACAGGGTATTTTAGGACACCCGATGACGACCAATCTCTGAAAGTTTGGTCCCTCTCTGTGTTTTTGTATAGGAAATATAAGAGTTTCGTGTTTCATGGCGAGTAGGTGAACTTTGACCCCTGCTAACCTCCCTTCAACATGCTCCAAAACTCACCAATTTGATAACTTTAAATCAAACATGCCTTATGATCAGACTGACCAAGTTTGAAGCCGATCAATCGAAATCCCTAGGAGGAGTTCGATCAAATACGAAGGCTGTAAACGTCAAAATCGAGGTAAAAAATGGACGTTCAAGACAAAATGGCCGACTTCCTGTGATAGTTGGCTAATAACATTAAATGTAAGTTCTGAGTCTTTTGGGGAGCTCTACAAGTGTACCAAATTTCATGTCTCTACGATGAAATACGTTCATACCATTGTGTCAACAGAAAATTGCTAGTTGCCGCCGTTGAGCAATTTTTTTTGCGATTTTTGCGACAACCTTAAAATTCAAAATTTTAAAATTTTCTAGTCGCGACCGCCAAGTTTGGTGAGTTTTTGAATATGATAAAGCCCCCAAAAAGGCAATTCATTTGGGTGGAAGAATAATAATAATAATTAAAGCTGCAAGCAGCCTCGGGCGGCCCTCGCAGCAAGCGCCGCTCCGGCCTATTGGCCACCGCGGGGGTTCCAGCCACCGCAGAAACTCTCGCACGTTTTCCAGAGCCGCAGCCCGCTCCCCACCGCAGAAGCTCCGCCGCAGTTTCCAGCACCGCCGCCCGCCAGCCGCCGCAGAAGCTGTCGCGCATTTTCCACGCCCGTCCACCGGGCGACAGGTGTTAGTGCGTTCGGCGGCGCTCCCCGACGGCTGTCGAAAAATCTGGCGCAGATCGGTCGATGCGTCGAGGAGATACGGCCGATGTATTAACTTAGGGGGCGCAGTGGAGTCAAATTACATCTCAAACCCGTTGGGCTCTTTAGAGGTGAACAAAGGTCATACATATCCAGTTTGGCGCCAATCGGATGATCCATGCGTGAATTAGAGCCAAACGTATGCATATGGCGAGGGACTGATATTCGCCGTTTGGCCACGCCCACACGGTTCAGCCAGCAGCGAGCATTGACAGAGTTTATCATCCGAATCATCGTGATTAGGTCAAGAGAGCCATAAACAGAGCTTTCCAAGGAAAAAAATGGCACTTCCTGTTGTGAGGGGGCGGGGCTTAGATGACGTCATAATGTGATGACGTAGGATCGACGGGCATACCACCAGGATCACTCAGGCCAAGTTTGATGCAGCTCGGTCAAAATATGTGGAATGTAGAGGCAAACGTATACGAACGGCGTTGCCGCCATTGAAAACACTTGGCACTTTAAAGCAAGCGAGACCAACTTCCTATCTGTCATCCAACACAGAATCACCTTGATTAGGTCAAGAGAGCCATAAACAGAGCTTTCCAAGGAAAAAAACGGCACTTCCGGTTCCGAGGGGGCGGGGCTTAGATGACGTCATAATGTGATGACTTAGGATTGACGGGCAAGCCTCCAGGATCACTCAGGCCAAGTTTGATGCAGCTCGGTCAAAATATGTGGAATGTAGAGGCAAACGTATACGAACGGCGTTGCCGCCATTGAAAACTCTTGGCACTTTAAAGCAAGCGAGATCAACTTCCTATCTGTCATCCAACACAGAATCAACTTGATTAGGTCAAGAGAGCCATAAACAGAGCTTTCCAAGGAAAAAAACGGCACTTCCGGTTCCCAGGGGGCGGGGCTTAGATGACGTCATAATGTGATGACTTAGGATTGACGGGCAAGCCTCCAGGATCACTCAGGCCAAGTTTGATGCAGCTCGGTCGAAACATGTGGAATCTAGAAGCAAACGTATGGCATCGGCGTTACAGGTCACTTCGCCACGCCGCCACGCCCAGCTGCTATCTCAAAGCCGGTCGGGGTTGGAATCCTCAACACACCAACATGTCTTCTGTGTCTGGACACAGTTTCATGTTGATTAGGTCAAAGGGCTAAGAGAGCGACCGTTCACAGTAAAACATGACACTTCCTGTTCTCAGGGGGCGTGGCCTAAGTGATGTCATCATTTGACCATATGGTATTGTAGGGCACCCGATGCCGATCAATCACTGAAAGTTTGGTCCCTCTATGTGCTTTTGTATAGGAAATATAAGAGTTTCGTGTTTCATGGCGAGTAGGTGAACTTTGACCCCTGCTAACCCCCCTTCAACATGCTCCAAAACTCACCAATTTGATAACTTTAAATCAAACATGCCTTATGATCAGACTGACCAAGTTTGAAGTCGATCAATCGAAATCCCTAGGAGGAGTTCGATCAAATACGAAGGCTGTAAACGTCAAAATCGAGGTAAAAAATGGACGTTCAATACAAAATGGCCGACTTTCTGTGATAGTTGGCTTATAACATTAAATGTAAGTTCTGAGTCTTTTGGTGAGCTCTACAAGTGTACCAAATTTCATGTCTCTACGATGAAGTACGTTCATACCATTGTGTCAACAGAAAATTGCTAGTTGCTGCCGTTCAGCAATTTTTTTTGCGATTTTTGCGACAACCTTAAAATTCAAAATTTTTAAATTTTCTAGTTGCGACCGCCAAGTTTGGTGAGTTTTTGAATATGATAAAGCCCCCAAAAAGGCACACGAAGAGGTGGGAAGAATCGTAATAATAATAATAATTAAAGCTGCAAGCAGCCTCGGGCGGCCCTCGCAGCAAGCGCCGCTCCGGCCTATTGGCCACCGCGGGGGTTCCGGCCACCGCAGAAGCTCTCGCGCGTTTTCCAGAGCCGCAGCCCGCTCGCCAGTGCGGAAGCTCCGGCGCAGTCTCCAGCACCGCCGCCCGCCAGCCGCCGCAGAAGCTGTCGCGCATTTTCCCCGCCCGTCCACCGGGCGACACGCGTGAATGCGTTCGGCGGCGCTCCCCGACGACTGTCGAAAAATCTGGCGCAGATCGGTCGATGCGTCGAGGAGATACGGCCGATGTATCAACTTAGGGGGCGCAGTGGAGCCAAATTACATCTCAAACCCGTTGGGCTCTTTAGAGGTGAACAAAGGTCATACCTATCCAGTTTGGCGCCAATCGGATGATCTATGCGTGAATAAGAGCCAAACGTATGTATATGGCGAGGGACTGATATTCGCCATTTGGCCACGCCCACACGGTTCAGCCAGCAGCGAGCATTGACAGAGTTTATCATCCGAATCATCTTGATTAGGTCAAGAGAGCCATAAACAGAGCTTTCCAAGTAAAAAAATAGCACTTCCTGTTCCGAGGGGGCGGGGCCTAAGTGATGTCATCATTTGACCATTGGATATTATTGGACACTCGATTATGATCAATCACTGAACGTTTGGTGCCTCTGTGAGTTTTTGTGTTAGAATTACTAATTATTTAATTTTTTCCTCCATTACAACATTGAACTGTCATTCCGTAGGGCAATGCTGCCCTCTGGTGTCGAATTACTGAAATAATGAAACTATTTCAGTGGGCAGCAGAGGGCAGCATTGCCCTACAAACAACGAACATGGACTGTTTATTATGTAATTACACAGAAGATCTCTCTAATTCATTCTGAGGGGGCGGGGCTTAGATGACGTCATAATATGATGACATAGCATTGTCAGGCATCAGACCAGGATGTGTCAGGCCAAGTTTGGTGCAGCTCGGTCGAAACATGTGGAATCTAGAAGCAAACGTATGGCATCGGCGTTACAGGTCACTTCGCCACGCCGCCACACCCAGCTGCTTCATCGCAGCCGGTCAGGGCTTGGATCCACAACACACCAACATGTCTTCTGTCTCTGGACACAGTTTCATGTTGATTAGGTCAAAGGGCAAAGATAGCGACCGTTCACAGTAAAACATGACACTTCCTGTTCTCAGGGGGCGTGGCTTAAGTGATCTCATCATTTCACCACAGGGTATTTTAGGACATCCGATGCCGATCAATCACTGAAAGTTTGGTCCCTCTATGTGTTTTTTTATAGGAAATATAAGAGTTTCGTGTTTCATGGCGAGTAGCTGAACTTTGACCCCTGGTAACCCCCCTTCAGCAAGCTCATACAGTCACCAATTTGATAACTTTAAATCAGACATGCCTTATGATCAGACTGACCGAGTTTGAAGCCGATCAATCGAAAACCCTAGGAGGAGTTCGATCAAATGCAAAGGCTGTAAACGTCAAAATGGAGGTCAAATGAACTTCAATCTAAAATGGCCGACTTCCTGTTGGGTTTAGAGCATGGCTCTAAGAGACTTTTTTGTACGTCCCGACAAGATACACATGTGTACCAAGTTTCGTAATTCTAGGTTTAAGCATGGCTTGGGGCTGTTCATTTAAAATACTCTAGGGGTCGCTATAGAAAAATTAGGCCACGCCCACCAAATATCGCTATGGATTCCTGTTCGGGGATGGATAAGGATCCATCCTAGTGAGTTTGGAGCAGCTCACCCCGAAACTGTGGAATTCAGAGCCAAACGAAATTCGATGGCGTTCGCAACGCCGCCACGCCCACCTGCTTCATCGCAGCCGGTCGGGGTTGGAATCCACAACACACCAACATGTCTTCTGTCTCTGGACACAGTTTCATGTTGATTAGGTCAAAGGGCTAAGATAGCGACCGTTCACAGTAAAACATTACACTTCCTGCTCTCAGGGGGCGTGGCCTACGTAAAAAAAAAATTTCACTGCAGGGTATTATAGGACACCCGATGCCGATCAATCACTGAAAGTTTGGTCCCTCTATGTGTTTTTGTATAGGAAATATAAGAGGTTTTTGTTTCATGGCGTGTAGGTGAACTTTGACCCCTGGTAACCCCCCTTCAACATGCTCCAAAACTCACCAATTTGATAACTTTAAATCAGACATGCCTTATGATCAGACTGACCGAGTTTGAAGCCGATCAATCGAAATCCCTAGGAGGAGTTCGATCAAATACGAAGGCTGTAAACGGCCAAATCAGGGTCCGAAATGGACCTTCAATCCAACATGGCCGACTTCCTGTGATAGTTGCACTATGACATTACTTGTAAATTCTGAGCGTCTTAGTGAGCTCTACAACTGTACCGAATTTCAAGTCTCTACGATGAAGTAAGTGAATAGCAATGGGTCTTTTGAAAATTGCTAGTTGCTGCCGTTGAGCAATTTTTTTTGCGATTTTTGCGACGACCTTACAGTACTTAAATTTAAAACTCGTTTTATGCGACCGCCAAGTTTGGTGAGTTTTTGAATATGATAAAGCCCCCAAAAAGGCAATTCATTTGGGTGGAAGAATAATAAGAATAATTAAAGCTGCAAGCAGCCTCGGGCGGCCCTCGCAGCAAGCGCCGCTCCGGCCTATTGGCCACCGCGGGGGTTCCGGCCACCGCAGAAGCTCTCGCGCGTTTTCCAGAGCCGCAGCCAACTCCCCACCGCAGAAGCTCCGCCGCAGTTTCTAGCACCGCCGCCCGCCAGCCGCCGCAGTAGCTGTCGCGCATTTTCCCCGCCCGGCCACCGGGCGACACGCGTGAATGCGTTCGGCGGCGCTCCCCGACGACTGTCGAAAAATCTGGTGCAGATCGGTCGATGCGTCGAGGAGATACGGCCGATGTATTAACTTAGGGGGCGCAGTGGACCAAATTACATTTCAATCCCGTTGGGCTCTTTAGAGGTGAACAAAGGTCATACATATCCAGTTTGGAGCCAATCGGATGATCCATGTGTGAATTAGAGCCAAACGTATGAATATGGCGAGGGACTGATATTCGCCGTTTGGCCACGCCCACATGGTTCAGCCAGAAGCGAGCAATGACAGACCTCATCATCCGAATCATCTTGATTAGGTCAAGAGAGCCATAAACGGAGCTTTCCAAGGAAAAAAACGGCACTTCCGGTTCCGAGGGGGCGGGGCTTAGATGACGTCATAATATGATGACATAGGGTCGTCAGGGATCCCGCCATGGTCACTCGTGCAAAGTTTGGTGCAGAAGCTATCGACCGTTCACAGTAGAATTACAAATTTTTAATTTTTTCCTACATTACAAAATTGAACTCTGTAGGGCAATGCTGCCCTCTGGTGTCGAATTACTGAAATAATGAAACTATTTCAGTAATTTCAGTTATTCGACACCAGAGGGCAGCATTGCCCTACACATGACAAAGCCCTTTGTATTACACAGTCGATCACAGGGGAACTTTGAGCCTTGCTAACCCCCCTTCCACATGTTCAAATGTCACCATATTGATAACTTTGAATCAGACATGCCTTATGATCAGACTGACCGAGTTTGAAGTCGATCAATCGAAATCCCTAGGAGGAGTTCGATCAAATACGAAGGCTGTAAAAGTCAAAATCGAGGTCAAATGAAATTCAATCTAAAATGGCCGACTTCCTGTTGGGTTTAGAGCATGGCTCTAAGAGACTTTTTTGTACGTCCCGACAAGATACACATGTGTACCAAGTTTCGTAATTCTAGGATAAAGCATGGCATGGGGCTGTTCATTTAAAATACTCTAGGGGTCGCTATAGAGAAATTAGGCCACGCCCACCAAATTTTGTTATGAATTCCTGTCGGTGGGTGTACAAGGATCCATCCTAGTGAGTTTGAAGCAGCTGGGCCCGAAATTGTGGAATTCAGAGCCAAACGAAATTCGACGGCGTTCGCAACGCCGCCACGCCCACCTGCTTCATCGCAGCCGGTCGGGGTTGGAATAACTCAACACACCAACATGTCTTCTGTCTCTGGACACAGTTTCATGTTGATTAGGTCAAAGGGCTAAGATAGCGACCGTTCACAGTAAAACATGACACTTCCTGTTCTCAGGGGGCGTGGCCTACTTAAAAAAATAATTTCACCACAGGGTATTTTAGGACACCCGATGACGATCAATCAATGAAAGTTTGGTCCCTCTCTGTGTTTTTGTATAGGAAATATAAGAGTTTCGTGTTTCATGGCGAGTAGGTGAACTTTGACCCCTGCTAACCCCCCTTCAGCAAGCTCATACAGTCACCAATTTGATAACTTTAAATCAGACATGCCTTATGATCAGACTGACCGAGTTTGAAGCCGATCAATCGAAATCCCTAGGAGGAGTTCGATCAAATACGAAGGCTGTAAACGTCAAACTCGAGGTCCAAAATGGACCTTCAATACAACATGGCCGACTTCCTGTTGGGTTTAGAGCATGGCTCCAAGAGACTTTTTTGTACGTCCTGAAAAGATACACATATGTACCAAGTTTCGTAATTCTAGGATAAAGCATGGCCTGGGGCTGTTCATTTAAAATACTCTAGGGGTCGCTATAGAGAAATTAGGCCACGCCCACCAAATTTTGTTATGAATTCCTGTCGGTGGGTGGATAAGGATCCATCCTAGTGAGTTTGGAGCAGCTGGGCCCGAAATTGTGGAATTCAGAGCCAAACGAAATTCGACGGCGTTCGCAACGCCGCCACGCCCACCTGCTTCATCGCAGCCGGTCGGGGTTGGATTACTCAACACACCAACATGTCTTCTGTCTCTGGACACAGTTTCATGTTGATTAGGTCAAAGGGCTAAGATAGCGACCGTTCACAGTAAAACATGACACTTCCTGTTCTCAGGGGGCGTGGCCTACTTAAAAAAATAATTTCACCACAGGGTATTTTAGGACACCCGATGACGACCAATCTCTGAAAGTTTGGTCCCTCTCTGTGTTTTTGTATAGGAAATATAAGAGTTTCGTGTTTCATGGCGAGTAGGTGAACTTTGACCCCTGCTAACCACCCTTCAACATACTCCAAAACTCACCAATTTGATAACTTTAAATCAAACATGCCTTATGATCAGACTGACCAAGTTTGAAGCCGATCAATCGAAATCCCTAGGAGGAGTTCGATCAAATACGAAGGCTGTAAACGTCAAAATCGAGGAAAAAAATGGACGTTCAAGACAAAATGGCCGACTTCCTGTGATAGTTGGCTAATAACATTAAATGTAAGTTCTGAGTCTTTTGGGGAGCTCTACAAGTGTACCAAATTTCATGTCTCTACGATGAAATACGTTCATACCATTGTGTCAACAGAAAATTGCTAGTTGCCGCCGTTGAGCAATTTTTTTTGCGATTTTTGCGACAACCTTAAAATTCAAAATTTTTAATTTTTCTAGTCGCGACCGCCAAGTTTGGTGAGTTTTTGAATATGATAAAGCCCCCAAAAAGGCACACGAAGAGGTGGGAAGAATAATAATAATAATAATAATAATAAACAGTACAGATACAATAGGCCTTCGCAGCGCTTTGCTGCTCGGGCCTAATAAAGCTGCAAGCAGCCTCGGGCGGCCCTCGCAGCAAGCGCCGCTCCGGCCTATTGGCCACCGCGGGGGTTCCGGCCACCGCAGAAGCTCTCGCGCGGTTTCCAGAGCCGCAGCCCGCTCCCCACCGCTGAAGCTCCGCCGCAGTTTCCAGCACCGCCGCCCGCCAGCCGCCGCAGGAGCTGTCGCGCATTTTCCCCGCCCGTCCGCCGGGCGACACGCGTGAATGCGTTCGGCGGCGCTGCCCGACGACTGTCGAAAAATCTGGCGCAGATCGGTCGTTGCGTCGAGGAGACACAACCCATGTATTAACTTAGGGGGCGCAGTGGAGCCAAATTACATCTCAAACCCGTCGGGCTCTTTAGAGGTGAACAAAGGTCATACCTATCCAGTTTGGCGCCAATCGGATGATCTATGCCTGAATAAGAGCCAAACGTATGTATATGGCGAGGGACTGATATTCGCCATTTGGCCACGCCCACACGGTTCAGCCAGCAGCGAGCATTGACAGAGTTTATCATCCGAATCATCTTGATTAGGTCAAGAGAGCCATAAACAGAGCTTTCCAAGTAAAAAAATAGCACTTCCTGTTCCGAGGGGGCGGGGCCTAAGTGATGTCATCATTTGACCATTGGATATTATTGGACACTCGATTATGATCAATCACTGAACGTTTGGTGTCTCTGTGAGTTTTTGTGTTAGAATTACTAATTATTAAATTTTTTCCTCCATTACAACATTGAACTTTCATTCCATAGGGCAATGCTGCCCTCTGGTGTCGAATTACTGAAATAATGAAACTATTTCAGTGGGCAGCAGAGGGCAGCATTGCCCTACAAACAACGAACATGGACTGTTTATTATGTAATTACACAGAAGATCTCTCTAATTCATTCTGAGGGGGCGGGGCTTAGATGACGTCATAATATGATGACATAGCATTGTCAGGCATCACACCAGGATGAGTCAGGCCAAGTTTGGTGCAGCTCGGTCGAAACATGTGGAATCTAGAAGCAAACGTATGGCATCGGCGTTACAGGTCACTTCGCCTCGCCGCCACGCCCACCTGCTATGTCAAAGCCGGCCGGGGTTGGAATCCACAACACACCAACATGTTTTCTGTCTCTGGACACAGTTTCATGTTGATTAGGTCAAAGGGCTAAGATAGCGACCGTTCACAGTAAAACATGACACTTCCTGTTCTCAGGGGGCGTGGCCTAAGTGATGTCATCATTTCACCACAGGGTATTTTAGGACACCCGATGACGGCCAATCACTGAAAGTTTGGTGTCTCTGTGAGTTTCTGTGCAGGATATATAAGAGTTTGGTGTTTCATGGCGAGTAGGTGAACTTTGACCCCTGGTAACCCCCCTTCAGCAAGCTCATACAGTCACCAATTTGATAACTTTAAATCAAACATGCCTTATGATCAGACTGACCGAGTTTGAAGCCGATCAATCGAAATCCCTAGGAGGAGTTCGATCAAATACGAAGGCTGTAAACGTCAAACTCGAGGTCCAAAATGGACCTTCAATAGAAAATGGCCGACTTCCTGTTGGGTTTCGACCATGGCTCTAATAGACTTTTTTGTACGTCCTGACAAGATACACATATGTACCAAGTTTCGTAATTCTAAGTTAAAGCATGGCTTGGGGCTGTTCATTTAAAATACTCTAGGGGTCGCTATAGAGAAATTAGGCCACGCCCACCAAATATCGCTATGGATTCCTGTTCGGGGATGGATAAGGATCCATCCTAGTGAGTTTGGAGCAGCTCACCCCGAAACTGTGGAATTCAGAGCCAAACGAAATTCGACGGCGTTCGCAACGCCGCCACGCCCACCTGCTTCATCGCAGCCAGTCGGGGTTGGAATCCACAACACACCAACATGTCTTCTGCCTCTGGACACAGTTTCATGTTGATTAGGTCAAAGGGCTAAGATAACGACCGTTCACAGTAAAACATGACACTTCCTGTTCTCAGGGGGCGTGGCCTACGTAAAAAAATAATTTCACCACAGGGTATTTTAGGTAACCCCATAACGATCAATCCCAGAAAGTTTGGTCCCTCTATGTGTTTTTTAATAGGAAATATAAGAGTTTCGTGTTTCATGGCGAGTAGGTGAACTTTGACCCCTGGTAACCCCCCTTCAGCAAGCTCATACAGTCACCAATTTGATAACTTTAAATCAGACATGCCTTATGATCAGACTGACCGAGTTTGAAGCCGATCAATCGAAATCCCTAGGAGGAGTTCGATCAAATGCAAAGGCTGTAAACGTCAAACTCGAGGTCCAGAATGGACCTTCAATACAAAATGGCCGACTTCCTGTTGGGTTTAGAGCATGGCTCTAAGAGACTTTTTTGTACGTCCCGACAAGATACACATGTGTACCAAGTTTCGTAATTCTAGGTTTAAGCATGGCTTGGGGCTGTTCATTTAAAATACTCTAGGGGTCGCTATAGAAAAATTAGGCCACGCCCACCAAATATCGCTATGGATTCCTGTTCGGGGATGGATAAGGATCCATCCTAGTGAGTTTGGAGCAGCTCACCCCGAAACTGTTGAATTCAGAGCCAAACGAAATTCGATGGCGTTCGCAACGCCGCCACGCCCACCTGCTTCATCGCAGCCGGTCGGGGTTGGAATCCACAACACACCAACATGTCTTCTGTCTCTGGACACAGTTTCATGTTGATTAGGTCAAAGGGCTAAGATAGCGACCGTTCACAGTAAAACATTACACTTCCTGCTCTCAGGGGGCGTGGCCTACGTAAAAAAAAAATTTCACTGCAGGGTATTTTAGGACACCCGATGACGATCAATCACTGAAAGTTTGGTCCCTCTATGTGTTTTTGTATAGGAAATATAAGAGGTTTTTGTTTCATGGCGTGTAGGTGAACTTTGACCCCTGGTAACCCCCCTTCAACATGCTCCAAAACTCACCAATTTGATAACTTTAAATCAGACATGCCTTATGATCAGACTGACCGAGTTTGAAGCCGATCAATCGAAATCCCTAGGAGGAGTTCGATCAAATACGAAGGCTGTAAACGTCAAAATCGAGGAAAAAAATGGACGTTCAATACAAAATGGCCGACTTTCTGTGATAGTTGCACTATGACATTACTTGTAAATTCTGAGCGTCTTAGTGAGCTCTACAACTGTACCGAATTTCAAGTCTCTACGATGAAGTAAGTGAATAGCAATGGGTCTGTTGAAAATTGCTAGTTGCTGCCGTTGAGCAATTTTTTTTGCGATTTTTGCGGCGACCTTAAAATTCAAAATTTTTAAACCGCCTAGTCGCTTCCGCCAAGTTTGGTGAGTTTTTGAATATGATAAAGCCCCCAAAAAGGCTCCTCTTTGGGGGGGCAGAATAATAATAATAATAATTAAAGCTGCAAGCAGCCTCGGGCGGCCCTCGCAGCAAGCGCCGCTCCGGCCTATTGGCCACCGCGGGGGTTCCAGCCACCGCAGAAGGTCTCGCACGATTTCCAGAGCCGCAGCCAACTCCCGACCGCGGAAGCTCCGCCGCAGTTTTCAGCACCGCCGCCCGCTAGCCGCCGCAGAAGCTGTCGCGCATTTTCCCCGCCCGTCCACCGGGCGACACGCGTGAATGCGTTCGGCAGCGCTCCCCGACGACTGTCAAAAAATGTGGCGCAGATCGGTCGATGCGTCGAGGAGATACAACCCATGTATTAACTTAGGGGGCGCAGTGGAGCCAAATTACATTTCAAACCCGTTGGGCTCTTTAGAGGTGAACAAAGGTCATACAGATCCAGTTTGGAGCCAATCGGATGATCTATGCCTGAATAAGAGCCAAACGTATGCATATGGCGAGGGACTGATATTCGCCATTTGGCCACGCCCACACGGTTCAGCCAGCAGCGAGCATTGACAGAGTTTATCATCCGAATCATCGTGATTAGGTCAAGAGAGCCATAAACAGAGCTTTCCAAGGAAAAAAATGGCACTTCCTGTTGTGAGGGGGCGGGGCTTAGATGACGTCATAATGTGATGACGTAGGATCGACGGGCATACCACCAGGATTACTCAGGCAAAGTTTGATGCAGCTCGGTCAAAATATGTGGAATGTAGAGGCAAACGTATACGAACGGCGTTGCCGCCATTGAAAACACTTGGGACTTTAAAGCAAGCGAGACCAACTTCCTATCTGTCATCCAACACAGAATCAACTTGATTAGGTCAAGAGAGCCATAAACAGAGCTTTCCAAGGAAAAAAACGGCACTTCCGGTTCCGAGGGGGCGGGGCTTAGATGACGTCATAATGTGATGACGTAGGATCGACGGGCAAGCCTCCAGGATCACTCAGGCCAAGTTTGATGCAGCTCGGTCAAAATATGTGGAATGTAGAGGCAAACGTATACGAACGGCGTTGCCGCCATTGAAAACTCTTGGCACTTTAAAGCAAGCGAGATCAACTTCCTATCTGTCATCCAACACAGAATCACCTTGATTAGGTCAAGAGAGCCATAAACAGAGCTTTGCAAGGAAAAAAACGGCACTTCCGGTTTCGAGGGGGCGGGGCTTAGATGACGTCATAATGTGATGACGTAGGATTGACGGGCAAGCCTCCAGGATCACTCAGGCCAAGTTTGATGCAGCTCGGTCAAAATATGTGGAATGTAGAGGCAAACGTATACGAACGGCGTTGCCGCCATTGAAAACTGTTGGGACTTTAAAGCAAGCGAGACCAACTTCCTATCTGTCATCCAACACAGAATCACCTTGATTAGGTCAAGAGAGCCATAGATGAAAGTTTCCAAGGAAAAAAATAGCACTTCCTGTTCTGAGGGGGCGGGGCTTAGATGACGTCATAATCTGATGACATAGAATTTTCAGGTATCACACCAGCATCACTCAAGGCAAGTTTGGTGCAGCTCGGTCGAAACATGTGGAATCTAGAAGCAAACGTATGGCATCGGCGTTACAGGTCACTTCGCCACGCCGCCACACCCAGCTGCTTCATCGCAGCCGGTCAGGGCTTGGATCCACAACACACCAACATGTCTTCTGTCTCTGGACACAGTTTCATGTTGATTAGGTCAAAGGGCTAAGATAGCAACCGTTCACAGTAAAACATGACACTTCCTGTTCTCAGGGGGCGTGGCCTAAGTGATGTCATCATTTCACCACAGGGTATTTTAGGACACCCGATGACGGCCAATCACTGAAAGTTTGGTGTCTCTGTGAGTTTCTGTGCAGGATATATAAGAGTTTGGTGTTTCATGGCGAGTAGGTGAACTTTGACCCCTGGTAACCCCCCTTCAGCAAGCTCATACAGTCACCAATTTGATAACTTTAAATCAGACATGCCTTATGATCAGACTGACCGAGTTTGAAGCCGATCAATCGAAATCCCTAGGAGGAGTTCGATCAAATACGAAGGCTGTAAACGTCAAACTCGAGGTCCAAAATGGACCTTCAATAGAAAATGGCCGACTTCCTGTTGGGTTTCGACCATGGCTCTAATAGACTTTTTTGTACGTCCTGACAAGATACACATATGTACCAAGTTTCGTAATTCTAGGTTAAAGCATGGCATGGGGCTGTTCATTTAAAATACTCTAGGGGGCGCTATAGATAAATTAGGCCACGCCCACCAAATTTTGTTATGAATTCCTGTCGGGGGGTGGATAAGGATCCATCCTAGTGAGTTTGGAGCAGCTGGGCCCGAAATTGTGGAATTCAGAGCCAAACGTATGGCAACAGCGTTACAGGTCACTTCGCCACGCCGCCACGCCCACCTGCTATGTCAAAGCCGGTCGGGGTTGGAATGCTCAACACACCAACATGTCTTCTGTCTCTGGACACAGTTTCATGTTGATGAGGTCAAAGGGCTAAGATAGCGACCGTTCACAGTAAAACATGACACTTCCTGTTCTCAGGGGGCGTGGCCTAAGTGATGTCATCATTTCACCACAGGGTATTTTAGGACACCCGATGACGATCAATCAGTGAAAGTTTGGTCCCTCTATGTGTTTTTATATAGGAAATATAAGAGTTTCGTGTTTCATGGCGAGTAGGTGAACTTTGACCCCTGCTAACCCCCCTTCAGCATGCTCCAAAACTCACCAATTTGATAACTTTAAATCAAACATGCCTTATGATCAGACTGACCGAATTTGAAGTCGATCAATCGAAATCCCTAGGAGGAGTTCGATCAAATACGAAGGCTGTAAACGTCAAACTCGAGGTAAAAAATGGACGTTCAATACAAAATGGCCGACTTTCTGTGATAGTTGGCTTATAACATTAAATGTAAGTTCTGAGTCTTTTGGTGAGCTCTACAAGTGTACCAAATTTCATGTCTCTACGATGAAGTACGTTCATACCATTGTGTCAACATAAAATTGCTAGTTGCCGCCGTTCAGCAATTTTTTTTGCGATTTTTGCGACAACGTTAAAATTCAAAATTTTTAAATTTTCTAGTCGCGACCGCCAAGTTTGGTGAGTTTTTGAATATGATAAAGCCCCCAAAAAGGCACACGAAGAGGGGGGCAGAATCGTAATAATAATAAGAAACAGTACAGAAACAATAGGCCTTCGCAGCGCTTTGCTGCTCGGGCCTAATAAACAGTACAGATACAATAGGCCTTCGCAGCGCTTTGCTGCTCGGGCCTAATTAAAGCTGCAAGCAGCCTCGGGCGGCCCTCGCAGCAAGCGCCGCTCCGGCCTATTGGCCACCGCGGGGGTTCCGGCCACCGCAGAAGCTCTCGCTCGGTTTCCAGAGCCGCAGCCCGCTCCCCACCGCAGAAGCTCCGCCGCAGTTTCTAGCACCGCCGCCCGCTAGCCGCCGCAGTAGCTGTCGCGCATTTTCTCCGCCCGTCCACCGGGCGACACGCGTGAATGCGTTCGGCGGCGCTCCCCGACGACTGTCAAAAAATCTGGTGCAGATCGGTCCATGCGTCGAGGAGATACGGCCGATGTATTACCTTAGGGGGCGCAGTGGAGTCAAATTACATCTCAAACCCGTCGGGCTCTTTAGAGGTGAACAAAGATCATACATATCCAGTTTGGTGCCAATCGGATGATCCATGCGTGAATTAGAGCCAAACGTATGCATATGGCGAGGGACTGATATTCGCCATTTGGCCACGCCCACACGGTTCAGCCAGCAGCGAGCATTGACAGAGTTTATCATCCGAATCACCTTGATTAGGTCAAGAGAGCCATAAACGGAGCTTTCCAAGGAAAAAAACGGCACTTCCGGTTCTGAGGGGGCGGGGCTTAGATGACGTCATAATATGATGACATAGGGTCGTCAGGGTCCCGCCAGGGTCACTCGTGCAAAGTTTGGTGCAGAAGCTATCGACCGTTCACAGTAGAATTACAAATTTTTAATTTTTTCCTACATTACAAAATTGAACTCTGTCTTTCCGTAGGGCAATGCTGCCCTCTGGTGTCGAATTACTGAAATAATGAAACTATTTCAGTAATTTCAGTAATTCGACACCAGAGGGCAGCATTGCACTACGGAATGATAAAGGATCCCCTTTGTAATTACATATTACACAGTCGATCACAGGGGAACTTTGAGCCCTGCTAACCCCGCTTCAACATGCTCCAAAACTCACCATATTGATAACTTTAAATCAGACATGCCTTATGATCAGACTGACCGAGTTTGAAGCCGATCAATCGAAATCCCTAGCAGGAATTCGATCAAATACGAAGGCTCTAAATGTCAAAATCGAGGTCAAATGAACTTCAATCTAAAATGGCCGACTTCCTGTTGGGTTTAGAGCATGGCTCCAAGAGACTTTTTTGTACGTCCTGACAAGATACACATGTGTACCAAGTTTCGTAATTCTAGGATAAAGCATGGCTTGGGGCTGATTTTTTAAAATATTCCAGGGGGAGATGTAGAGAAATTAGGCCACGCCCACCAAATTTCGCTATGGATTCCTGTTCGGGGATGGATAAGGATCCATCCTAGTGAGTTTGGAGCAGCTCACCCCGAAACTGTGGAATTCAGAGCCAAACGAAATTCGATGGCGTTCGCAACGCCGCCACGCCCACCTGCTTCATCGCAGCCGGTCGGGGTTGGAATCCACAACACACCAACATGTCTTCTGTCTCTGGACACAGTTTCATGTTGATTAGGTCAAAGGGCTAAGATAACGACCGTTCACAGTAAAACATGACACTTCCTGTTCTCAGGGGGCGTGGCCTACGTAAAAAAATAATTTCACCACAGGGTATTTTAGGTAACCCCATAACGATCAATCCCAGAAAGTTTGGTCCCTCTATGTGTTTTTTAATAGGAAATATAAGAGTTTCGTGTTTCATGGCGAGTAGGTGAACTTTGACCCCTGGTAACCCCCCTTCATCAAGCTCATACAGTCACCAATTTGATAACTTTAAATCAGACATGCCTTATGATCAGACTGACCGAGTTTGAAGCCGATCAATCGAAATCCCTAGGAGGAGTTCGATCAAATGCAAAGGCTGTAAACGTCAAACTCGAGGTCCAGAATGGACCTTCAATACAAAATGGCCGACTTCCTGTTGGGTTTAGAGCATGGCTCTAAGAGACTTTTTTGTACGTCCCGACAAGATACACATGTGTACCAAGTTTCGTAATTCTAGGTTTAAGCATGGCTTGGGGCTGTTCATTTAAAATACTCTAGGGGTCGCTATAGAAAAATTAGGCCACGCCCACCAAATATCGCTATGGATTCCTGTTCGGGGATGGATAAGGATCCATCCTAGTGAGTTTGGAGCAGCTCACCCCGAAACTGTTGAATTCAGAGCCAAACGAAATTCGATGGCGTTCGCAACGCCGCCACGCCCACCTGCTTCATCGCAGCCGGTCGGGGTTGGAATCCACAACACACCAACATGTCTTCTGTCTCTGGACACAGTTTCATGTTGATTAGGTCAAAGGGCTAAGATAGCGACCGTTCACAGTAAAACATTACACTTCCTGCTCTCAGGGGGCGTGGCCTACGTAAAAAAAAAATTTCACTGCAGGGTATTTTAGGACACCCGATGACGATCAATCACTGAAAGTTTGGTCCCTCTATGTGTTTTTGTATAGGAAATATAAGAGGTTTTTGTTTCATGGCGTGTAGGTGAACTTTGACCCCTGGTAACCCCCCTTCAACATGCTCCAAAACTCACCAATTTGATAACTTTAAATCAGACATGCCTTATGATCAGACTGACCGAGTTTGAAGCCGATCAATCGAAATCCCTAGGAGGAGTTCGATCAAATACGAAGGCTGTAAACGTCAAAATCGAGGAAAAAAATGGACGTTCAATACAAAATGGCCGACTTTCTGTGATAGTTGCACTATGACATTACTTGTAAATTCTGAGCGTCTTAGTGAGCTCTACAACTGTACCGAATTTCAAGTCTCTACGATGAAGTAAGTGAATAGCAATGGGTCTGTTGAAAATTGCTAGTTGCTGCCGTTGAGCAATTTTTTTTGCGATTTTTGCGGCGACCTTAAAATTCAAAATTTTTAAACCGCCTAGTCGCTTCCGCCAAGTTTGGTGAGTTTTTGAATATGATAAAGCCCCCAAAAAGGCTCCTCTTTGGGGGGGCAGAATAATAATAATAATTAAAGCTGCAAGCAGCCTCGGGCGGCCCTCGCAGCAAGCGCCGCTCCGGCCTATTGGCCACCGCGGGGGTTCCAGCCACCGCAGAAGCTCTCGCACGATTTCCAGAGCCGCAGCCAACTCCCCACCGCAGAAGCTCCGCCGCAGTTTCCAGCACCGCCGCCCGCTAGCCACCGCAGAAGCTGTCGCGCATTTTCCACACCCATCCACCAGGCGACACGCGTGAATGCGTTCGGCAGCGCTCCCCGACGACTGTCAAAAAATCTGGTGCAGATCGGTCGATGCGTCGAGGAGATACAGCCCATGTATTAACTTAGGGGGCGCAGTGGAGCCAAATTACATTTCAAACCCGTCGGGCTCTTTAGAGGTGAACAAAGGTCATACATATCCAGTTTGGCGCCAATCGGATGATCTATGCCTGAATAAGAGCCAAACGTATGTATATGGCGAGGGACTGATATTCGCCATTTGGCCACGCCCACACGGTTCAGCCAGCAGCGAGCATTGACAGAGTTTATCATCCGAATCATCTTGATTAGGTCAAGAGAGCCATAAACAGAGCTTTCCAAGTAAAAAAATAGCACTTCCTGTTCCGAGGGGGCGGGGCCTAAGTGATGTCATCATTTGACCATTGGATATTATTGGACACTCGATTATGATCAATCACTGAACGTTTGGTGCCTCTGTGAGTTTTTGTGTTAGAATTACTAATTATTTAATTTTTTCCTCCATTACAACATTGAACTGTCATTCCGTAGGGCAATGCTGCCCTCTGGTGTCGAATTACTGAAATAATGAAACTATTTCAGTGGGCAGCAGAGGGCAGCATTGCCCTACAAACAACGAACATGGACTGTTTATTATGTAATTACACAGAAGATCTCTCTAATTCATTCTGAGGGGGCGGGGCTTAGATGACGTCATAATATGATGACATAGCATTGTCAGGCATCAGACCAGGATGTGTCAGGCCAAGTTTGGTGCAGCTCGGTCGAAACATGTGGAATCTAGAAGCAAACGTATGGCATCGGCGTTACAGGTCACTTCGCCACGCCGCCACACCCAGCTGCTTCATCGCAGCCGGTCAGGGCTTGGATCCACAACACACCAACATGTCTTCTGTCTCTGGACACAGTTTCATGTTGATTAGGTCAAAGGGCTAAGATAGCGACCGTTCACAGTAAAACATGACACTTCCTGTTCTCAGGGGGCGTGGCTTAAGTGATCTCATCATTTCACCACAGGGTATTTTAGGACATCCGATGCCGATCAATCACTGAAAGTTTGGTCCCTCTATGTGTTTTTTTATAGGAAATATAAGAGTTTCGTGTTTCATGGCGAGTAGCTGAACTTTGACCCCTGGTAACCCCCCTTCAGCAAGCTCATACAGTCACCAATTTGATAACTTTAAATCAGACATGCCTTATGATCAGACTGACCGAGTTTGAAGCCGATCAATCGAAAACCCTAGGAGGAGTTCGATCAAATGCAAAGGCTGTAAACGTCAAAATGGAGGTCAAATGAACTTCAATCTAAAATGGCCGACTTCCTGTTGGGTTTAGAGCATGGCTCTAAGAGACTTTTTTGTACGTCCCGACAAGATACACATGTGTACCAAGTTTCGTAATTCTAGGTTTAAGCATGGCTTGGGGCTGTTCATTTAAAATACTCTAGGGGTCGCTATAGAAAAATTAGGCCACGCCCACCAAATATCGCTATGGATTCCTGTTCGGGGATGGATAAGGATCCATCCTAGTGAGTTTGGAGCAGCTCACCCCGAAACTGTGGAATTCAGAGCCAAACGAAATTCGATGGCGTTCGCAACGCCGCCACGCCCACCTGCTTCATCGCAGCCGGTCGGGGTTGGAATCCACAACACACCAACATGTCTTCTGTCTCTGGACACAGTTTCATGTTGATTAGGTCAAAGGGCTAAGATAGCGACCGTTCACAGTAAAACATTACACTTCCGGCTCTCAGGGGGCGTGGCCTACGTAAAAAAAAAATTTCACTGCAGGGTATTATAGGACACCCGATGCCGATCAATCACTGAAAGTTTGGTCCCTCTATGTGTTTTTGTATATGAAATATAAGAGGTTTTTGTTTCATGGCGTGTAGGTGAACTTTGACCCCTGGTAACCCCCCTTCAACATGCTCCAAAACTCACCAATTTGATAACTTTAAATCAGACATGCCTTATGATCAGACTGACCGAGTTTGAAGCCGATCAATCGAAATCCCTAGGAGGAGTTCGATCAAATACGAAGGCTGTAAACGTCAAACTCGAGGTAAAAAATGGACCTTCAATACAAAATGGCCGACTTCCTGTGATACTTGCACTATGACATTACTTGTAAATTCTGAGCGTCTTAGTGAGCTCTACAACTGTACCGAATTTCAAGTCTCTACGATGAAGTAAGTGAATAGCAATGGGTCTGTTGAAAATTGCTAGTTGCCGCCGTTGAGCAATTTTTTTTGCGATTTTTGCGGCGACCTTAAAATTCAAAATTTTTAAACCGCCTAGTCGCTTCCGCCAAGTTTGGTGAGTTTTTGAATATGATAAAGCCCCCAAAAAGGCGCACGAAGAGGGGGTAAGAATAATAATAATTAAAGCTGCAAGCAGTCTCGAGCGGCCCTCGCAGCAAGCGCCGCTCCGGCCTATTGGCCACCGCGGGGGTTCCGGCCACCGCAGAAGCTCTCGCGCGATTTCCAGAGCCGCAGCCCGCTCCCCACCGCGGAAGCTCCGCCGCAGTTTCCAGCACCGCCGCCCGCCAGCCGCCGCAGAAGCTGTCGCGCATTTTCCCCGCCCGTCCACCGGGCGACACGCGTGAATGCGTTCGGCGGCGCTGCCCGACGACTGTCGAAAAATCTGGCGCAGATCGGTCGATGCGTCGAGGAGATACGGCCCATGTATTAACTTAGGGGGCGCAGTGGAGCCAAATTACATCTCAAACCCGTCGGGCTCTTTAGAGGTGAACAAAGGTCATACATATCTAGTTTGGCGCCAATCGGATGATCTATGCATGAATAAGAGCCAAACGTATGCATATGGCGAGGGACTGATATTCGCCATTTGGCCACGCCCACACGGTTCAGCCAGCAGCGAGCATTGACAGAGTTTATCATCCGAATCATCTTGATTAGGTCAAGAGAGCCATAAACGGAGCTTTCCAAGGAAAAAAACGGCACTTCCTGTTCTCAGGGGGCGGGGCTTAGATGACGTCATAATATGATGACATAGGGTCGTCAAGGATCCCACCAGGGTCACTCGTGCAAAGTTTGGTGCAGAAGTTATCGACCGTTCACAGTAAAATACGAGACTTCCTGTTGTCAGAGGGCGTGGCCTACGTGATGTCATCATTTGACCATTGGATATTATTCTACACCCGAGGATGATCAATATCTCAAACTTTGGTGTCTCTGTGATTTTTTGTGTTAGAATTACAAATTATTTAATTTTTTCCTCTTTAATTCAACATTGAACTCTCATTCCGTAGGGCAATGCTGCCCTCTGGTGTCGATTTACTGAAATTACTGAAATAGTTTAATTATTTCAGTAATTCGACACCAGAGGGCAGCATTGCCCCACACATGACAAAATAATCCCCTTTGTAATTGACTGTGTAACATATTACACAGTCAATCACAGGGGATCTTTGAGCCTTGCTAACCCCACTTCAACATGCTCCAAAACTCACCAATTTGATAACTTTAAATTAAACATGCCTTATGATCAGACTGACCGAGTTTGAAGTCGATCAATCGAAATCCCTAGGAGGAGTTCGATCAAATGCGAAGGCTGTAAACGTCAAAATTGAGGTCAAATGAACTTCAATCTAAAATGGCCGACTTCCTGTTGGGTTTAGAGCATGGCTCTAAGAGACTTTTTTGTACGTCCCGACAAGATACACATGTGTACCAAGTTTCGTAATTCTAGGTTTAAGCATGGCTTGGGGCTGTTCATTTAAAATACTCTAGGGGTCGCTATAGAAAAATTAGGCCACGCCCACCAAATATCTCTATGGATTCCTGTTCGGGGATGGATAAGGATCCATCCTAGTGAGTTTGGAGCAGCTCACCCCGAAACTGTGGAATTCAGAGCCAAACGAAATTCGATGGCGTTCGCAACGCCGCCACGCCCACCTGCTTCATCGCAGCCGGTCGGGGTTGGAATCCACAACACACCAACATGTCTTCTGTCTCTGGACACAGTTTCATGTTGATTAGGTCAAAGGGCTAAGATAGCGACCGTTCACAGTAAAACATTACACTTCCTGCTCTCAGGGGGCGTGGCCTACGTAAAAAAAAAATTTCACTGCAGGGTATTATAGGACACCCGATGCCGATCAATCACTGAAAGTTTGGTCCCTCTATGTGTTTTTGTATAGGAAATATAAGAGGTTTTTGTTTCCTGGCGTGTAGGTGAACTTTGACCCCTGCTAACCCCCCTTCAACATGCTCCAAAACTCACCAATTTGATAACTTTAAATCAGACATGCCTTATGATCAGACTGACCGAGTTTGAAGCCGATCAATCGAAATCCCTAGGAGGAGTTCGATCAAATACGAAGGCTGTAAACGGCCAAAATAGGGTCCGAAATGGACCTTCAATCCAACATGGCCGACTTTCTGTGATAGTTGCACTATGACATTACTTGTAAATTCTGAGCGTCTTAGTGAGCTCTACAACTGTACCGAATTTCAAGTCTCTACGATGAAGTAAGTGAATAGCAATGGGTCTTTTGAAAATTGCTAGTTGCTGCCGTTGAGCAATTTTTTTTGCGATTTTTGCGGCAACCTTAAAATTCAAAATTTTTAAACCGCCTAGTCGCTTCCGCCAAGTTTGGTGAGTTTTTGAATATGATAAAGCCCCCAAAAAGGCGCACGAAGAGGGGGGCAGAATCGTAAGAAGAATAATATTAAAGCTGCAAGCAGCCTCGGGCGGCCCTCGCAGCAAGCGCCGCTCCGGCCTATTGGCCACCGCGGGGGTTCCGGCCACCGCAGAAGCTCTCGCGCGATTTCCAGAGCCGCAGCCCGCTCCCCACCGCGGAAGCTCCGCCGCAGTTTCCAGCACCGCCGCCAGCCAGCCGCCGCAGAAGCTTTCGCGCATTTTCCCCGCCCGTCCACCGGGCGACACGCGTGAATGCGTTCGGCGGCGCTGCCCGACGACTGTCGAAAAATCTGGCGCAGATCGGTCGATGCGTCGAGGAGACACAGCCCATGTATTAACTTAGGGGGCGCAGTGGAGCCAAATTACATCTCAAACCCGTCGGGCTCTTTAGAGGTGAACAAAGGTCATACATGTCCAGTTTGGCGCCAATCGGATGATCTATGCCTGAATAAGAGCCAAACGTATGTATATGGCGAGGGACTGATATTCGCCATTTGGCCACGCCCACACGGTTCAGCCAGCAGCGAGCATTGACAGAGTTTATCATCCGAATCATCTTGATTAGGTCAAGAGAGCCATAAACAGAGCTTTCCAAGTAAAAAAATAGCACTTCCTGTTCCGAGGGGGCGGGGCCTAAGTGATGTCATCATTTGACCATTGGATATTATTGGACACTCGATTATGATCAATCACTGAACGTTTGGTGTCTCTGTGAGTTTTTGTGTTAGAATTACAAATTATTTAATTTTTTCCTCCATTACAACATTGAACTTTCATTCCGTAGGGCAATGCTGCCCTCTGGTGTCGAATTACTGAAATAATGAAACTATTTCAGTGGGCAGCAGAGGGCAGCATTGCCCTACAAACAACGAACATGGACTGTTTATTATGTAATTACACAGAAGATCTCTCTAATTCATTCTGAGGGGGCGGGGCTTAGATGACGTCATAATATGATGACATAGCATTGTCAGGCATCACACCAGGATGAGTCAGGCCAAGTTTGGTGCAGCTCGGTCGAAACATGTGGAATCTAGAAGCAAACGTATGGCATCGGCGTTACAGGTCACTTCGCCTCGCCGCCACGCCCACCTGCTATGTCAAAGCCGGCCGGGGTTGGAATCCACAACACACCAACATGTTTTCTGTCTCTGGACACAGTTTCATGTTGATTAGGTCAAAGGGCTAAGATAGCGACCGTTCACAGTAAAACATGACACTTCCTGTTCTCAGGGGGCGTGGCCTACTTAAAAAAATAATTTCACCACAGGGTATTTTAGGACACCCGATGACGATCAATCACTGAACGTTTGGTCCCTCTATGTGTTTTTGTATAGGAAATATAAGAGTTTCGTGTTTCATGGCGAGTAGCTGAACTTTGACCCCTGGTAACCCCCCTTCAGCAAGCTCATACAGTCACCAATTTGATAACTTTAAATCAGACATGCCTTATGATCAGACTGACCGAGTTTGAAGTCGATCAATCGAAATCCCTAGGAGGAGTTCGATCAAATGCAAAGGCTGTAAACGTCAAACTCGAGGTCCAAAATGGACATTCAATACAAAATGGCCGACTTCCTGTTGGGTTTAGAGCATGGCTCCAAGAGACTTTTTTGTACGTCCTGACATGATACACATGTGTACCAAGTTTCGTAATTCTAGGTTTAAGCATGGCTTGGGGCTGTTCATTTAAAATACTCTAGGGGTCGCTATAGAAAAATTAGGCCACGCCCACCAAATATCGCTATGGATTCCTGTTCGGGGATGGATAAGGATCCATCCTAGTGAGTTTGGAGCAGCTCACCCCGAAACTGTGGAATTCAGAGCCAAACGAAATTCGATGGCGTTCGCAACGCCGCCACGCCCACCTGCTATGTCAAAGCCGGCCGGGGTTGGAATCCACAACACACCAACATGTTTTCTGTCTCTGGACACAGTTTCATGTTGATTAGGTCAAAGGGCTAAGATAGCGACCGTTCACAGTAAAACATGACACTTCCTGTTCTCAGGGGGCGTGGCCTACTTAAAAAAATAATTTCACCACAGGGTATTTTAGGACACCCGATGACGATCAATCACTGAACGTTTGGTCCCTCTATGTGTTTTTGTATAGGAAATATAAGAGTTTCGTGTTTCATGGCGAGTAGCTGAACTTTGACCCCTGGTAACCCCCCTTCAGCAAGCTCATACAGTCACCAATTTGATAACTTTAAATCAGACATGCCTTATGATCAGACTGACCGAGTTTGAAGTCGATCAAATCGAAATCCCTAGGAGGAGTTCGATCAAATGCAAAGGCTGTAAACGTCAACTCGAGGTCCAAAATGGACATTCAATACAAAATGGCCGACTTCCTGTTGGGTTTAGAGCATGGCTCCAAGAGACTTTTTTGTACGTCCTGACATGATACACATGTGTACCAAGTTTCGTAATTCTAGGTTTAAGCATGGCTTGGGGCTGTTCATTTAAAATACTCTAGGGGTCGCTATAGAAAAATTAGGCCACGCCCACCAAATATCGCTATGGATTCCTGTTCGGGGATGGATAAGGATCCATCCTAGTGAGTTTGGAGCAGCTCACCCCGAAACTGTGGAATTCAGAGCCAAACGAAATTCGATGGCGTTCGCAACGCCGCCACGCCCACCTGCTTCATCGCAGCCGTCGGGGTTGGAATCCACAACACACCAACATGTCTTCTGTCTCTGGACACAGTTTCATGTTGATTAGGTCAAAGGGCTAAGATAGCGACCGTTTCACAGTAAACATTACACTTCCTGCTCTCAGGGGGCGTGGGCCTACGTAAAAAAAAAATTTCACTGCAGGGTATTTTAGGACACCCGATGACGATCAATCACTGAAAGTTTGGTCCCTCTATGTGTTTTTGTATAGGAAATATAAGAGGTTTTTGTTTCATGGCGTGTAGGTGAACTTTGACCCCTGGTAACCCCCCTTCAACATGCTCCAAAACTCACCAATTTGATAACTTTAAATCAAGACATGCCTTATGATCAGACTGACCGAGTTTGAAGCCGATCAATCGAATCCCTAGGAGGAGTTCGATCAAATACGAAGGCTGTAAACGGCAAAATCGAGTAAAAAATGGACCTTCAATACAAAATGGCCGACTT